>NW_026925464.1:0-26064 GCF_032062105.1 Saccostrea cuccullata | reverse complement strand
TGTGTTGTTTAGCAATTACTAGTATTTGATTTCGGAGTTAGATAGTGAAACAATCATACAATTAAATCTTCAAATATTTTTCAACAATTAATTGGTAATTTCAAAGAAACACAATGTGCTTACGAAACTGATTTTTCGAACATGTGAAGTTTGATTATAAATATACGAGTCGGTTGGTGTACGAGTTAGTTTAGTTCGGCGTAACTTAATTAATATTCATGAGGCGAGAAATATTGATAACGGCAAATATCAGGAATTAGGCTTTGTATCCATCAACGAAATGTCTCTTAAATAACTTGAAAGTATTTGTTAACTATGTAAATTTTATTTTCAAACATCGAAATAAGTCTACTTTCATTATTTTCACTCTGCAAAAATCGCCGCTAGGGTCCCCGTGTGTTTACACAGACCAGCAGCAATAGCCTGTGGCTATATATAGCCACCGTCTAAAAAGGTATTGCCAAGGTTAATGTTTTTTCATAAGTCTGGAAATCTCCAAGGTCAAGATCAAAAGGTCAAGGTTAATGGTATCCGATAAATGCTCTTGCAACAAAGAATACATATGTGAAGTATGGAAGCTCAAGCTCTAACCGTTCAAAATTTATGGCCAAGGTTTAAAAACAAATAAAAGTAGGTCAAACTCTAAGGTCAAGGTCAAAGGGTCAAAGATTTTGATATCAAATGAAAGGTTTTGTCACAAGGATAAGAAAAGCTGAAACTTATGTTGAAGCATCCTGGGTAGTGCAGATTCTAAATTGTTCAAATCATGACCCCCCGGGGGTTGGGCGGGGCCGCAATAGGAAATCAAAGTTTTACATAAATATATATAGGAAAAGTCTTTTAAAATCTACTTCTCAAGAACCGGCCAGAAAAGCTGAAACTTATGTGGAAGCATCCTGGGGTAGTGTAGATTTTAAATTGTTCAAATCATGACCCCCGGGGGTTGGGCGGGGCTGCAATAGGAAATCAAAGTTTTACGTAGAAATATATAGGAAAATCTTTAAAAATCTTCTTCTCAAGAACCACTGGGCCAGAAAAGCTGAAACTTATGTTGAAGCATCCTGGGGTAATGTAGATTCTAATTGTTCAAATCATGGGCATAACTACTAAAATCAATGCAATCTTTTAAAATCTTCTTCTTTACTTCTAGACATCAAGAAGTCACACTGTTGGTATGATTGTAATCAGCATTATCCTGTCTCTGATAAAAATCTTGAAATTCCATTGGTCAAGAAGAATACTGTATTTCACCATATTATGCTGTCTACCCACATCATATTGTTAATGTGCCCCCTCCAAGTGACCTACCCACATCAATATGCCCCCTCAACATGCCATACTGCCCAAAACATTTTCAATGTGTTGTTTTCATTTGAACAAACGAGGAACCTAATAACTGACGTCACAAAAGCATAAAATGAGTCACAATGAAAACAGTTATTACAGAACGGTTTGCTGATCTCAAAGAAAATGAATTTTATTTAAAAATCTTCGACAGGATAAATTCATTAATATGTAGACACTGAGGGTAATACGGATATATATGGGGTCCTTGAAATATGCATAGTGGGCTTGGCTTACGCTTCGCCCAATATGTATTTTTTCAAGGACCTCATATATGTCTGTATTACCCCTCTAAGTGTCTACATAAATAATATTGAGTCCTCTACCAAAATTTTGAAATTTTCATGGCCCCAAGGTCAGGGGTTCTAGTGCTAGGGCGGGGGCTAAATAGATTTTATAGTGAAAATGCATTATTTATTTGAAGTTTTGTAGCTTCTGGGCATTATATAAACTAACCAAGCTAGTGCATATTTATGTTGAACAAGACTGCCTCTTCCAAAATTGTGAATTTCATGGCCCCAGGGTCAGGAGTTCTAGGGACGGGGCTCAATATATATTATAAAGTGAAAAGTGAAAAAGAATTGTTTCTTTTAAAATCTTCTTTTCTGCTCCTGGGTATTAAATGAATTAAATAAGTACATAGTTATGTTAAATAAGGCTACCTCTTCCAAAATTTTGAATTTCATGGCCCCAGGGTCTGAGGTTCTAGGGCTCTATTGATTTATAATGTAGTGAAAATACATTAATTCATCTAAAATTTTGTTCTCTGCTCCCAGGTAATAAATAAACTAACCAAGTACATAGTTTGATGGGCAAGAATGTCTCTTCCAAAATTTTGAATTTCATGGCCCCTTGGTCGAGAGTTCTAGGGTTAGGGCGGGGTTCTATTGATAATATACTGTATACAGGGTTATTTTCGCCCCGTGTTATTTTCGCCCTTTTGCACTTCCAAACAATTTTGCCCCGTTTTAAATTCGCCCAGTCATAGTTCTGTTTAAGAAATTATGCTGTGTTCTTTAAATTCGCCCCGGTTTAAATTCGTCCAATCATGAAGAGGACGAAAGGGGCGGGAAAAAAACGGGGGCGAAAATTTCCCTGTATACAATAGTGAAAATACATTAATACATTAATTCTTTACAAATCTTCTTTTTTTGCTCCTGGGTATTAAATAAACTAATCAAGTACATAGTTATTATGCCCCCCTTCGAAGAAGGGAGGGCATATTGCTTTGCTGCTGTCTGTCGGTCCACTTAGTTTCCATTCATTTTCCCATAACCGTTGCACATTCTGAAATGAAATTTGGTATACAGATATGTCAGTTGAATATCTAGGCTAAGTTCTGTTTTGGATGCCCCTTGTACTTAGAAAAATTCCAATTATTTGCAGTTTCCGTTCATTTTCTTTGCTACCATTGCACATACTGAAATGAACTTTTGTATACAAATATATTAGATGAATATCTAGGTCAAGTTCTGTTTTGGGTACAATCGAACCATTTTTGACAGAGTTACTTCCCTTGGACTGAGAAAAAATCCAATTATTTGCAGTTTCCATTTCATTTTCTTTGCAAAGGTTGCTCATACTGAAATGAAATTTAGTATACAGATTTATCAGATGAATATCTAGGCCAAGTTCTGTTTTGGGTACAAAAGCACCATTTTTGACAGAGTTATTCCCTTGTAATTAGAAAAATTCCAATTATTTGCAGTTTCCTTTCATTTTCTTTGCAGATGTTGCTCATACTGAAATGAAATTTACTATACAGGTTTGTCAGATGAATATCTAGGCCAAGTTCTGTTTTGGGTACAATCGCACCATTTTTGACAGAGTTACTTCCCCTTGGACTTAGAAAAAATCCCAATTATATGCAGTTTCCGTTCATTTTCTTTGCAGAGGTTGCACATACTAGAATGAAATTTAGTATACAGATATATCAGATAAATATCTAGGTCAAGTTCTGTTTTGGGTAACCATTGCACCATTTTTGACAGAGTTACTTCCCTTGGACATAGAAAAATTCCAATTATATGCAGTTTCCGTTCATTTTCTTTGCAGAGGTTGCACATACTAGAATGAAATTTAGTATACAGATATATCAGATAAATATCTAGGTCAAGTTCTGTTTTGGGTACGATTGCACCAGTTTTGACAGAGTTATGCCCCTTGGACTTAGAAAAATTCCAATGTGTGTGTGTTTGGGGGGGGGAGGTGGGCATAATTGTTTTACAAACATCTCTTGTTCTAATTTGTTTCCTGATCCTGCGGTTGGTTTATTCCATAAATGGACTAGTCCAATAATAATAATAATCAATGCAGTTCAAGTCATCATATCCAGATGCATGATCTATTAGATTCTCTGATCAGATGCACACAGAAAATATGAAAGGCTAAATACTTAATTTACTTATTTCATTCTCATTATGATAGTGTCACTATAGGTCTAAGGGGAAAAGAGTTAAGAAAAAAATGATGAACACACAGCACATAACTTCTGTTTACTTCAGAGGAGGAAATACACTCCAACAAAATGTGTATTTAATTATATCCATCTTTTAAAATTTTTACAATGCATGATTTGATAAATTTTATAATACCCGGTAGGTGTTACAATATAGCTTAAAATCAATTTAGATCCAAGATCACTCCACTTGTAGACCCCTAAAGTTAGGATATGTTTTAAAATGGGGATGGCAATCAAATACAGAATTGCCAATCGGTTACCCGCAAGACGTTCCTACCGATTAATCAGTTAATCATATCAAAAATTCTCTTAATTTTAAGCTCTCCTAAGATAAACAAGGCCAAGAGGATGTTACATGCAGAAATACTATGTTCATATTTTATCAGTTTATATTTTATTTCAATTTAAAGAAACAAAGAAAAATAAAAGAAATCAAAACAGGACATGTGCAAGTCTCAGATACATTTAAAAAAAATCAGAAGAGATGTTACACAAGCTCATCCGTATTAACACAGTAATCAAATTGAAGTCTAAACTCTTGCTTAAGGTATGTCACTATGCGATTTTGAGTCACACTATATGAGTACTTATCCAAAATATACTTCTCAAAAAAATCCTTGAATTAACAAATTTCACAAGTGACATACCTTAACAGTAAAGTTTACACTAAAAGAGAGAATGAACTTGTTTGAACAATCCGGGATTGGGTTTAGTTCACAATCATCTTGGTGAAGTTGGTGATGTTGAAGAAATTTATCCCACAAAAGATTCTATTGACCTAAACTTCTTGGTAATCCATTTCACAAATTGTTGCCATTGATTGTTTTGGAATTCTGTTTCACATACTTGTCTACAGAGTTTTAATAAACAACTTTCTTTTGACATTGACCGATGACTTGTTAAAAAAAGTTTTTGTGTCATTATAAATGCCGGTTCATTATCTGTTCATAAACAAGCCTTAATGAATCTGTTCACTTTTCAAGCAAACACTATATTAAGTGAGCTTTGCATCTATCGACGACATTTCATGAATCTTCATAAACCTTATATATTCATGAGTTCCATATCTTTTATTAGTTTTTTTTTTATTGTAGAAACTGAAGAGAAAGAGATTGAAGTATTAACCAAACTAAAAAAAACAGTTGACAAACAAAGAGAAGAATTGAGGAAGTTAAAGACAGATGCTAAACACAGAATGTCTGATTGTGAGGCTGTAAGTTTTAGTTATGTAGTTAAATGCAGGACAGACTGGACACAACCTAACACCAGAGTGAACCCCTTGAAGCAGACCCAGGGTTCACTCGGGGTCCGTTCGGGTTCGCTTTCAGAAATTTTGGTGCGCGTCGGGATCGCATTATGCACTGATGCGTGAAGCGGACCTCGCTTTAATCTCGCTGCCAGTATGCCAGGCCCCTTGTATATTCGAATACAGTAATGGAATTGCATAATCCATCATTGTTGTTTGGCGGTGATCGATACATGTACATTGTACATTTATACAGTGCATTATGGAGAACATTGATAACATTTCAAAAATTCAACTGTACATTCGAGGTAGATTTATAATTGATTTCTTTGAGAAATTCCAAGTTATTTAACAGCAGGCTATTAGGCATTTATTTTTATTTATTTATAACGTGAAAACAAAAACAGAAGAGAAAGAAAAAAGGTGTTGAATTGATTTTCAATGTATCCAATGGTATACAAGTTAAACTGACTTGCCAGTGACCTTCGGATTTTTACAATGAAAAAAATAGTTTTGGTGGGTGATTTAAAATACGGGTAACCGAAACAAACATATTTTTTTTAATTACGCCTAATTTTGAAAATATTACACTAACAGGTATTTATTGGCTTGCTAGAATCATCAAACTTAGTTGATGCATCTTGGGCCCTCGGAGAATGACAAGTGATAAGTAGGTCACCATGACCTTCTTTCAGGTGTTAATTAAAAATATAACAAAAGTTTAAGAGGGAAAAAGATTTCTGACAAAGTTTGGTTATAAAATGTGCACTTAGAGGTAAATTGTATGACAATGATTTCAGCTGTATCAAATCAGGAGTTATCTTGAAAATTTTGAATTGTATCAATGTATATTCTTTTAAAGAAAAAAAATAATAAATATTATAAAAAAAAAAAATCTTCAACAACCTGAACAAGACAGATTTTGTGTTGGACAGAATGTTGGATTTCACTATGTAAAAAACATGAAAATGCTAAAATGGGAATGAAAATCAAGGTAGGAATCCACAGCGAAACAAATTGCACAGGTGTCAGACTTGACAGTTTTCACTGTGCTCGCAACCAGCAGGCATAGATATATGCTTCAAATATTGTTATTTTCTGAAATACTGAGGTATTTACTACTGTATACAGGGTTATTTTTGCCCCGTATTATTTTTGCCCTTCCACACTTGCAAACAATTTAGCCCAGTTTTAAATTTGCCCTGTCAGAGCTTTTTTAAGAAATTTACTGTATAATTTGAATTCGCACCATTATCATGTTCGCCCAAATGAGGGAAGAGCGAAAATAAAATGGGGGCGAAATTTTCCTGTAGACAGTATACAATTATTTTTAAGACTATTAAAACTCATTTAGTACGAACACAGATATTGCACATGACGCATATCGCGGAGTTTTCTTGGATCACGAGCTACTCACATGTATTTGATTCAACGAATTCCATACACACATTTTTTACATAGCTTTAACAATTAAAGTCTTTCATCATTCACTATCATTTTCACAGCTTCAGAGCCAACTGGATCAGATTGTGAAGGTCAATGCTGACCTGAGGAGGAGTAACAGTATACAGAAGAAGCAGGCCCACACCTTACTGGAGGAGAAAAGTGACCTGGAGGCCACAGCTGGCCAACAAGGTACAACAGATCACCAAAATCACTCAGATGATTCAAGAACAGGAACAAATTCAAACACAGCAATCAACTGCCAAACCTCCTCACCCCTCCCTAGAAGTAGTAAGACTGTAAATTATCTCTAAACTTTGTTGTTCATTTAAAGTAACTTTCCATACCATGTACAATGGCACATTTTAAGAATTGCTTTTTTTTTGAGTCACTGAGCTGAAGGCTCAAGTGAGCTTTTTCTGATTACATTTTGTCCGGCATCCATCTGTCTGTCTAGCTGTCTGTCTGTTTGTCTGTCAGTAAACTTTTCACATTTTCGAAATCTTCTTCTCAAGAACCACTTGGCCAATTTCAACCAAACTTGCCACATTGCATTCTTGGGTGAGGGGGATTCAAGTTTGTTCAAATGAAGGGCCACGCCCTCATTCAAGGGGGAGATAATTGGGAATTAGTGAAAATTTGGTGGCGTGTTTTAAAAATCTTCATCTCAAGAACCACTGTGCCAGGTAAGATGAAACTTTTTGGGAAACATCCTCAGGTAGTGTAGATTCAAATTTGTTCAAATCATGACCCCTGGGCATATATGCCAACTTTCCTGATTTTTTCGGGAGTCTACCGATTTTGAACCCTGTTTACCGCTTGTCTACCACTTTATTTTTTTCACCCCATATCTAACGATTTTTCGAAAATCTGAATTTTTTACCCATTCCCTTTGAATAATACAGTATTTCCGTGTGCAGAAAACATGGCTGATTCAATGTTTATCGGTAGGATATCTGACAATCTGTTTATTGCCGCTGATAACAGGTAATCAACAAGGTGTCAACTGTGTTATCAGTCATTACAGTGGTTTTAATTGCTCATGAACCTCATTAACAGTGTATTTTAACCTAGACAATTACGCCAGATGTTGAAATTTTAGAAATACACACGACAGGATACAAACTGACAAACTTGTGAGAGTTCACACTTTACAGCAAAATTTGACAATATACGTATAAATCTTTTATAAAAGGTATCAAGTTTTGGAAATATGGCATTAATTCTTAGTAAATTATCTACTTCATGGAAAAGACACTGCCAAAATCCAACTGTTACGAAAAGATTTGCCTGCAACTGCAAGTACAAACCATTAGGAGTGATTGGGGGAAAAAGAACATGCCTTTGCAGACTTTGAACGAAAATGTTAAAACTAATTCTTAATATTCCCTTTGAATTAATAAAAATATGTCTGTGAAAGTAGCCTTATAAACCTTGTAATTTACCAACAGACAGTGAACAGTAACCTGGGACATTGTAACTGCAGCATAAACTTAACTTATTTGTAAAATTTAACATCCTTATTCATGTAATAATCTGTTTTTGTATCACATTCTTTAAGGCATGGGGTTTGTTTACCTTAAGTGAATATTAACATATTAAATGATTTTGAATAAAATTGTCTTTTTTAAATTTCAAATGATATTGTTTTGTGCTTTTGTTGAAGTTGATAGAGAAGAAAACACTTTTAAGCTCACCTGAGCCGAAGGCTCAAGTGAGCTTTTCTGATCACATTTTGTCCGGCGTCCATCTGTCCGTCTGTCTAGCTGTCTGTATGTCCGTGAACTTTTCACATTTTCGACTTCTTCTCAAGAACCGCTGTTCCAATTTCAACCAAACTTGCCACAAAGCATCCTTGGGTAAAGGGGATTCAAGTTTGTTCAAATGAAGGGCCACGCCCTCACTCAAGGGGAGATAATTGAGAATTAGTGAAAATTTGGTGGTATGTTTTAAAAATCTTCTTCTCAAGAACCACTGTGCCAGGAAAGATGAAACTTATGGGGAAACATCCTCAGTTAGTGTAGATTCAAGTTTGTTCAAATCATGTCCCCGGGGGTAGGGCGGGGCCAAAATGGCCGACCAAAGTTTTACATAGAAATATATAGGAAAATTCTTTAAAAATCTTCTTCTCAAGAATGACAAAGCCATAATTCATCATATTTATATGGAAGCATGCTCAGGTAGTGTAGATTCAAGTTTATTCAAATCATCACCCCCCGGGGTAGGGCGGGGCCAAAATGGCCGACCAAAGTTTTACATAGAAATATATAGGAAAATTCTTTAATAATCTTCTTCTCAAGAATGACAAAGCCATAATTCATCATATTTATATGGAAGCAGTCTCAGGTAGTGTATATTCAAGTTTGTTCAAATCATGACCCCCCCCGGGGTAGGGCGGGGCCAAAATGGCCGACCAAACTTTTACATAGAAATATATAGGAAAATTCTTTAAAAATCTTCTTCTCAAGAATGACAAAGCCATAATTCATCATATTTATATGGAAGCATGCTACGGTAGTGTAGATTCAAGTTTGTTCAAATCATGACCCCTGGGGGTAGGGCGGGGCCAAAATGGCCGAAGTTTTACATAGAAACATATAGGAAAATTCTAAAAAAAATCTTCTTCTCAAGAATGACAAAGCCATAATTCATCATATTTATATGGAAGCATGCTCAGGTAGTGTAGATTCAAGTTTGTTCAAATCATGACCCTCGGGGGTAGGGTGGGGCCAAAATGGCCGAAGTTTTACATAGAAATATATAGGAAAATTCTTTAAAAATCTTCTTCTCAAGAATGACAAAGCCATAATTCATCATATTTATATGGAAGCATGCTCAGGTAGTGTAGATTCAAGTTTGTTCAAATCATGACCGCGGGGTAGGGTGGGGCCAAAATGGCCGACCAAAGTTTTACATAGAAACATATAGGAAAATTCTTTAAACATCTTCTTCTCAAGAATGTCAAAGCCATAATTCATCATATTTATATGGAAGCATGCTCAAGTAGTGTAGATTCAAGTTTGTTCAAATCATGACCCCCCGGGGTAGGGCGGGGCCAAAATGGCCGACCAAAGTTTTTAAAGATATGTATAGGAAAATTCTTTAAAAATCATTTTCTAAAAATTAGCAAATCCATGATTGGTCATGGGACTACTTTTGTATTTAAACTTTACAATAAAAAGCCATTTTCTACTTTTTCCTATCCTTAATGATCAGGTGAGCGATGTGGCCCATGGGCTCTGTTGAAGTAGTGTATAATATATGATACAAGGTAGTAGATTTATATTTAAAAATAAAATCCTACAAATAGTTATAATTCACGACAAAATGCCGTGAATTAGGAACTTCAAAAATGTCGTTACGCGCAATCTACCCCAAGAAAATTTTTAAAAGTTGGCATGTATGCCTGGGGGTAGGCGGGGCGACAATGGCCGATCAAAGTTTTACATAGAAATATATAGGAAAATTCTTTAATAATCTTATTCTCAAGAATAACAAAGCCATGACTGATCCCATTTATAGAAGCATCCTCAGGTTGTATAGATTCAAGTTTGTTCAAATCATGACCCCCTGGGTTAAGGCAGGGCCACTGTAAGCTTTAGACTCAAAAGTTTTACATATAAATATATGGGAAATTTCTTTAAAAATCTTCTTCTCAAGAATAACAAAGCCAAAATTAATCATATTTATATGGAAGCATTCTCAGGTAATGTATATCAATTGTTCAATCCATGACCCCCGGGGGTAGGGTGGGGGCCAAAATGGCCGATCAAATTTTTGCATAGGAATAAATAGGAAAAATCTTTAAAAATCTTTTTCTCTAGAACCACTTGACCAGGAAAGATGAAACTCTTGTGGAATCATCCTCAGGTAGTGTATATTCAAGTTTGTTCAAATCATAACCCCCAGGGGTAGGGTGGGGCAAAAATGGCCGATCAAAGTTTTACATAGGAATATATAGGGAAAATCTTTTAAAATCTTCTTCTCAAGAACCACTGGGCCAGGAAAGATGAAACTCATGTGGAATCATCTTCAGGTAGTGTAGATTCAAGTTTGTTCAAATCATGACCCCCGGGGGTAGGGTGGGGCCACAATGGCCAATCAAAGTTTTACATAGGAGTATATAGGGAAAATTTTTTAGAAATCTTCTTCTCAAGAACCACTGGGCCAGGAAAGATGAAACTCGTGTGGAAGCATCCTCATAAAGTGTAGATTCAATTTTGTTCAAATCATGACCCCTGGGGGTAGGGTGGGGTCACAATGGCCAATCAGAGTTCTACATAGGAGTATATAGGGAAAATCTTTAAAAATCTTTTTCTCAAGAACCACTGGTCCAGGAAAGATGAAATTCATGTGGAATCATCGTCAGGTAGTGTAGATTCAAAATTTAACAAATCATGACCCACGGGGGAAGGGTGGGGCCAAAATGGCCGATCAAAGTTTTACATAGGAATATATAGGAAAAATCTTTAAAAATCTTCTTCTCACGATCCATAGGAACAGGAAAGTTGAAACTCATGTGGAAGCATCTTCAGGTAGTGTAAGATTCAAGTTTGTTCAAATCATCACCTCTGGGGGCTAGGGTGGGGTCATAATGGCCTTAAAAGTTATAGGAAAGATAAAATCTCATGTGAAATTATCCTCTGCAGGTGGTGTAGATTCAAGTTTGTTCAAATGATGACCCCCGGGGCTAGGGTGGGGCCAAAATGTCCTACCAAAGTTTTACATAGGAATATATAAGGAAACCTTTAAATTTCTTCTTTTCAAGTACGTCAAAGAAATGATTAGTAATATTTATATGGAATCATCCTCAGGTAGTGTAGTATGGAATCATCCTCAAGTAGTGTAGATTCTAGCTTGTTCAAATCATGATCCCCCGGGGTAAAATTCAAGCCCACCGCCCCTCTTCCAACCTCAGTAAACTCTCTCTCTCTCTGATCTGACATGTGCTTTTTCCTAGCCGATGTGCTCAGGTGAGCGCTGTGGCCCCTTGGCCACTTGTAGTAATTGAGAGAATCAATTTGTAATAATTACATCTTTCGAAAAATGTTTTAATTTACATGTATGGATTAACCCTCATCCAGTACAAGGAGAAGATGAGTATATAGAAGGTCTCTCAGACTCTTTTCTAGCTCACCGAGCCAAAGGCTCAAGTGAGCTTTTCTGATCACAATTTGTCCGTTGTCTGTCGTTGTCGGTTTTGTCGGCGTTGTCGTCGTTGTCGTTGTAAACTTTTCAAATTTTCATCTTCTTCTCAAGAACCACTGGGCCAATTTCAACCAAACTTGCCACAAAGCATCCTTGGGTAAAGAGGATTCAAGTTTGTTCAAATGAAGGGCCACGCCCTTTTCCAAGGGGAGATAATTATGAATTACAGAAAAATTAATGGCATCTTGAAAATCTTCTTCTCAAGAACCACTGGGCCAGGAAAGATGACACTCATGTGGAATCATCCTCAGGTAGTGTAGATTCAAATTTGAACAAATCATGACCCTCGGGGCTAGGGTGGGGCCAAAATGGCCGACCCAAGTTTAACATAGGAATATATAGAAAAACTCTTTTAAAATCTTCTTCTCAAGAATCACTGTGCCAGGAAAGATGAAACTAATGTGGAATCATGCTAAGGTAGTGTAGATTCAAGTTTGTTCAAATCATGACCCCCGGGCTAGGTGGGGCCAAAATGGCCGACCCAAGTTTTACATAGGAATATATAGGAAAAATCTTTAAAATCTTCTTCTCAAGAACCACTGGGCCAGGAGAGATGAAACTCATGTGGAATCATCCTCAGGTAGTGTGAATTCAAGTTTGTTCAAATCATGACCCCGGGGACTAGGGTGGGGCCAAAATGGCCGACACAAGTTTAACATAGGAATATATAGGAAAAATCTTTAAAAATCTTCTTCTCAAGAACCACTGGGCCAGGGAGAGATGAAACTCATGTTGAATCATCCTCAGGTAGTGTAGATTCAAGTTTGTTCAAATCATGACCCCCCGGGCTAGGGTGGGGCCAAACTGGCTCACCCAAGTTTTACATAGGAATATATAGGAAAAATCTTTAAAAATCTTCTTCTCAAGAACCACTGGGCCAGGAAAGATGAAACTCATGTGGAATCATCCTCAGGTAGTGTAGATTCAAGTTTGTTTACATCATGATCCCTTGGAGTATATAGGGCAGGGCCACAATGACTAATCAAAATTTTACATAGGAATATATATAAGAAATTTTTTTTAAAAATCTTCTTCTCCAGAACCATTGGGCCAGGAAAGATGAACTCATCTGGAAGAATCCTCAGGTAGTGTAGATTCAAGTTTGTTCAAATCGTGACCTCCGGGAGTACAGCCGGGCCACAATGGCTGATCAAAGTTTAACATAGGAATATATAGGATAATCTTTAAAAAAATCTTCTCCAGATTAATTGGGCTAGGAAAGATGAAACTCGTGTTCAATCATCCTCAGGTAGTGAAGATTCAAGTTTGTTCAAATCATGACCCCCAGGGGTAGGGGTACCATAATGGCTGATCAAAGTTTTACATAGGAATATATAGGGAAAATCTTTTAAAATCTTCTTCTCCAGGATTATTGGGCCATAAAAGATGAAACTCATGTGGAAGCATCTTCAAGTAGTGTAGTTTCAAGTTTGTTCAAATCATGACCCCCGGGCGTATATAGGGCAGGGCCACGTTATGGCTGATCAAAATTTTACATAGTGAATATATATAGGAAAATTTTTAAAAAATCTTCTCCAGAACCATTGGGCCAGGAAAGATGAAACTCATCTGGAAGAATCCTCAGGTAGTGTAGATTCAAGTTTGTTCAAATCATGAACATTCTTTAAAAATCATCTTCTCAAGAATAGCAAAGCCATGATTGGTCATGGTACTACTTTTGGATTTAAACTTTTCAATAATAAACAAATTTCTACTTTTTCCTAGCCACAATGCTTCAGGTGAGCGACGTTGCCCATGGTCTTCTTGTTTGCAGAATTCTGTAGCTTTGTAGAATTTCAGAAGAAAATGAAGAAAACCTTGATTAAAAACAGTTCTGAAAATACAATACAGATGTAACATTAGAAACTATCATTCACCAGGGATCAATCTAGCACAAATTTACTACATGTTAATACCCATTCTCTACTTTCGTGGCATGCATAGTCACAGATTTTTTTCAAATTTGTCTGGAAAGTTCCACCTCATAAACTACTTCAAAAAATGTAATTAGATCATATGAATGTTGAGTAGTTACCATGGAAACGGTGTCTAAATTTGATTTTTTCTGAAAAAATGCAATATTTGGGAAAGTTTTTTAATGAAATGCGGCTACTTCAATTCGTGTTACTCGCAGAAGTAAGAAATATAACGTCTAATTTTAAAAGGCATATTAAAACCTTGTTGGTATTCTCTCTATAAATATGAGAAATCTTTGATTAAAGCTGACATGAACTCTTAAAAAGGCATCAGTTTTCATCTTTGTACGACTTACTACATTCCTGTACGCCCTTGTCAGACATCAATTCCGCCATATTTAATCGAAGATTTTTGGCCACCTGTACCTGCTATATATAGCCTTGTAGAACTGTTTCACTCGAGTGATTTTCTAGCCTGGCTGTCGACGTGTACACATCTCCGATAGCATTGTTTTTAGAAGTCCATAAACTGACCAAATACATGTTTAAAAAGTGAGAATTCAACCAAAAAAATAGAACTATACCGAGAATTAAATTATTTTTGAATGCATTTGCTGCAATATACAAAATACACTAACACGGAATATATTCATGTACAGCAAAAATCCATGCAGGTCGAGAAAACGCAGTGATAAAACATTTACCTGAATACTGCTATCGTTACAGGGATGTGCACATGTCGAAAGAATTATCCTGTTTTACTTTTATTGAAAAATGCACCTCAGAAGTCATGAAATCCATTACTAACTCAACAGTAAAAGATGCTTGGACATACATCGCCCATGCCAATCATTTTCTTTGGTCAGGGAAAATATCAAAAGTTGAAAGCTCAGTGGGGTTGATTGAAAAAAAATGCAAGTAATTTTTTTTTCAAAAATAAACATTACTCTTGTCTGTAAATGTTGTAAATAAAATTTATGATTACATGGTTTAGCTTCATTAAATTTATAATAAAGCATGCATTATTACGAATCATTCACTTTTTGAAGATATTTTCCTGTGATAGGAGGGGGGGAGTGTAATAAAACATGCATATTAACACTCTCTTGGCTTTATTAGACCTAATATAATTTGATTTAAAGTTATTTATGAATTTAAGCACAATGAAAGAAAAAGTGAGCAAATTCACATACCCCACGCTCCCCAAAATGTCGAAGTGCTGAAATTCCCAGAAAAAAATAAAGGAATCGTAATTTCCTTGTAATATGCACATCCTGTATACAAATTGTGTCCTAAATATCTGCAAAGTTTGACGAAATTGTGTGCAGCGGTTTATGAGGAATTGCGCTGACAAACTGCGAATCTCTATATTCAAGATATGACCAAAATCTAAATGTAAAATTAAAATTCCCGAAAAAATAATGAAATCGGAATTTCCTGGTGATGTGCAAATTTAAACACACATTGTCTCCTATAAATATCTGCAAAGTTCGACAAAACTCTGTGCAGTGGTTTATGAGAAGTTACGCTGACCAAAAAATAAGGGATTGACTGACGGATGAAAAACATTATACCTCACGCAACTTGTTGCGAGGGGTATTATAAACGAGTTTGATTCTGTGGTACAATGATAATGAAAATAGAATTTAATTTGAATTAAATTTCTAGACATAAATAATTAATGATTATTAGAAAAAACATATATATAGAGAGAGAGAGCAAATACCCCGTGAGAATTCATCATTCTACCTACAATTATCTTTTTAAAAATTCTCTTGTCTGTTGTCCAGGTCCAGGTTCGACAACTACGTTTGAGCATAGGCGTCAGAACCGGGGGTGTGCGGCTTTTTTTTTTTTTTTTTTTTTTTACAAATAAATACTTAGTATAGACATTGACCATTGCTGCGTAGGTTTAGCCCCCCCCCACTTTCCACAGACAAGTCGTAGCAGTTACTGAAGTTCAACCCCCCTCCATTCGTGTTTTGGAAAAGGACATTTCCATTCCTTATTTTTTTAGCTTGTCAGATTTCTTTGCACTTAGTCCCCCACCCCCCCCCCCCCCACTTTCAATTTGCTTCCGACGCCAATGCGTTTGAGAAGATAGTTCCCAATGTTCCTATTCCTGTGATGTATATTTTACGTTTATTATATCCGCGGGTTGAAAAGTGGGAGGGTATATAGTTATCGCTATGTCTGTCCGCCTGTCTGTTACGCTTTGGGGTACCCATCTCTTATCCGCAAATCCTCTTATACCACTTTGTGAAATTTAATGAAACTTTCTCAGAATCTTAGGTTTATTACATATTACCATTGTGTACCTCCTATTTTACTTTTTGATCCGAATCGTATTTTGGGTTTAGCGACAACAGCAAAATATGGGCTTTGCCATTATAACCATATTGGAGGCGGGGTATGATTTAGTGAGCTCTTTGCTCACAATACCTCTAGTTTCTCTTTCATTTGGGCGTTTGGGTTAAATTCTTGTCCAAATTAGAATTATAATTCAATTTATGAAGTTTCGACATCCCGCCTGAAAAAAATCCTTGATCTGTTCTAAGGCTTAATAAATGGTACAGCACAAAGTGCGTAGGATCTTACCCCTATTATTGCCCTAACGTATGGTTAGAGAGAGAGAGAGAGAGAGAGAGAGAGAGAGAGAGTTCAATATACAAAAGAAAAAAATAAAAATTATCCGTATTCAACCAGTGTCAAGTATCCCTATCCTAGCTTTTAAAATTATCTCCCAAATACTCCTAAAGAAATTATTTTTATATTAAAAAAAATAGCTAGACTATCAGGCAGGGATACTGAAATCTCGAAAGACTCTATATAACAACATAATTATAAAACAGTTACATTCCTCAAAATGCACATACTTTATGGTCGGTGTGTCACATTTGAAAAAAATCTCAAAATTGAATTCGGCAGAAATGTCTGTCTTCCAAAAATATTTAGATAAGGGTCATGTCAATTATTTTTGCATGCCCCACCCCCTCGCCTAAAAAAATCAAATTAACAGGGGATGGCCTTTCTCCGTGTGTTTGTGTGTTAAAGAACGTATAGATGTACACATAAAAATTTGTATTCTGGTTAATTGCTTTTAAGATTTGAAGTAAATAATTACCGTACACCATATTACTTGGTTTAGATTTGAGATTAGTACTAAAAAATAATCAGTAATTATTACTGACAAATGAATTTTGCGACGCAAACCAACTGCAGACTATATGCATGACTTTGTATAGAATGTATATTAGAACTACATATAGATAGACAATTCACAATTATAGCTTATGAATAGCATTTATAATACCCTCACCCCACCCCTTTCAGCCGCGCAAATACCAAATAACTTCTCTTTCCACTTGTGATATTTTCCCTGACCAAAATCTGGTCAGCACGGACTTGTATCGACGTGCTAGTCTGTACGGAGTAATGACAGTGTGTTTACTATTGAGCTTTTACGGAGTTTATTTCTTTTTTGTGATGCATATTTCAATAAATGGAATTCAGGGTGTATATCACTTGACTTGTGCACATCTTCGAACCGATGCAGAACCTTATTACCAGGTATGGGTACGTTTACAATGTTCGAGGCGTTTTCTCGATATGCATCAATTGCACAGGAGCTGCAAATCAAACACGTTGGTTGTTTTGTTCCATTCAAATGATATAATTTCAAAATGTGTTTGCAGATTTTACTGCTTTTTATTTCAAGTTTATTCTGCATAAATTGGCGCTCTGTAAAAATACGTGCTCGTGCATCTAAATTTCTCTTCCAAACTTGCATTTTTTTTTTGTTGATTCAAATCAATAATTACTCAGAAATATGATTCTTATGTTGTTTATTGTGGTTTTGAAATGTCTTGATCTCCTTATGTGTTCTCATATGCTTTACCATCGGAGATGTGCACAAGTCGATACCTAAACCAAAAAATCATTCTACTGTAACGAGCGCATTGGGGTATATATCGTTGCAATGAGCCAAGGTATCTGAAAGAAATATGGCGGAATACGGCTATAGTTGGTATGAAACAAGTCGTAAATAGATGAAAATGTTGCGTTTTTAAGAATTAATGTCAGCTTTAAAATAGCAGACATTAACTTTGAAATTGAATTATCTCCCTTTTATAATTGTGAGCTCTTCAGTGAGAAAGATAAAAAAAAAAAATCATTGTACAAAAATGACTGGAAGTTGTTTACAAATTGTCAGCATACAGCTCTGTATATCCTGGAATTCAAGTAAAATCAACTGCTTTTTCCTGTTTATATAATGTGCATACAAATTTTAGCCTCTATATATTTCCTACATGCAAAAGAATAATTTTGATATGCTAGAAATGGTGAAATGTACAAGACTACATAGTACAGGAAATCAGCTCTGTACATAAGCATTAGCCTCAAGGTCTAAGGAGTTTCAAATCGGGATTCAAGATAAACTCGAAATATCAGAATTACTAGTATTATGAATTTGGTTTTTTAAAAAGAATTACTGTGTCTCACGATCAGTCAGAGTGATATACTGGAGGACTGCAATGAATACGGCGTTAGAAAGCAAATGATTTTTTAAACTTAATGTGACTATAGACACTAATAATCTTTCCAAACTGAATAATATGTCCTTGGCTAAAAGAAAAAAAATAACCTTTACTGAATAATAGCTACAATTCCCATCCACAGGTCGTTGAATTCACCATGCATCGGATACCCTTGTACTTCAACAAGTTCTAGCGATATCGCTACCGATGGAAAATTATCAAAATGGAGTTTAACATTTAGTTTGTGATTAAGATAACAATTTAGGACACAATTATATGCCGTTTATTGAGAAAATATCCCCCAAAATCGAGTTTTTAGAAAAAACTGAAAATTCACCATGGATCGGACATTGTTTACCATGCATCGGACTGACGGTATGGAGACCGGAAAAACATCATACCTTTATCACAGTGCTTTAAAATTCTTGATATGGATATATTTTCATCTTTTATCTAAGAAATAACCCTCAACTTTAATTTAATCGACGATATTATTGCACAAATGTAGAACGATTCTAGAGGCCTCACTCTGCCTTAGAAATGCTTTAAAATGCTTCTAATGCCGTAATTCGCGCCTTTTTCTCATGGTTTATCATACTCTGGTTTGCAGAAATAAATTGAATAAAATTCCAGACGTCATATATCGATAACTTGTATTTTGACTAAAAATATAGAGTTTTTATTTTCGTTTTCCGCAAAAAACAGCTGTCAGCTGGGTTCTGCATGAAAATGGTAGCGCTTACCTTTGCATCGAAAAGTGTCCGATGCATGGTTCATTTGTGTTCGATGTACGGTCAAAATAGCATACAAGTAAAAACAGCTCTAATAAGAATTAAACAAACGTTGAAGTGAATTTTTTTTTTTATAATTTATGAAAAATTACCAATCCCTGACAAAATCCGACAAAATTCGACTCGTTCCGTGTAAGTCTAATTTAAACGAACGATAACTCTAAAACTTGCAAAATCATAAATTTCGGGTTATTCCCCTTTGATGATGTAAAATATGACGTAACTTCAAGGCCATTTGCGGGGTATTTTTATCACAACATGATAAACACAATCGGTATCATTAAAAAATTTAAATCTTCGTCTTTATGACAGAAACAAATAAATACACAGAACTCTTAAGTTGAAAGGGAGTTTATTGGCTAAAGTTGTCCGAAGCAAGGTATGTGTCCGATGCATGGTGAACTCACCCTAATTGTCTTTACCCCGTTTACCAGCAATTGCTGTGATTAAAGGTAATGACTGAGTGACACGCACGGGTATATTTAAATAAGTGTGTTTTGATAAATAATTACATCAAACGTCTACTAGATGGCAAAATTATTCGTTGGCTATAGAAATTAATTTAACAATTAACAAACTTAAAAAAAACTAAACAACTATGTGTTTTTAATTGATCCATACACCCGCAAATTAAAAAGACAGTCTACATCTCGGATAAATTACTGCCTTTGTGTGTACGGAAAGAGAATTTGAAATAGATTTTAAGAAACTAATCACAGATAATAACAAGACATCAATTTATCCTTATATATCTTTAAAGAATTATTCACTGTATGTTGAATTCGCGGAATTTCTTTTCCCGCGAATATAGCGAATATTAACTCCGCGAGTTAATTTCCTGCTGTACGTATATGTATATTTGTTGACAGCTGTTGTAATTGTACATAACACATGTCACTATAATAAACCATTTACTTACTTACTTACTTACTTACTTAAAGTCATCAAATTTATCATAGAGCTTGGTTGTTAGATTGTCATTAACGTCTTTTTCAAGTAAAATATCCAAATATGAAACAGATTTTTCAGACTCGCTCACCAGGATATATCGTATCGACATAAGAATGGAAATTGCCATTGAACATTAACTGACAATACGTCGTCGATGTATCTAAATGTCGAGTTGAAGTTCACAGCAAGTGTTTTCTTCTTTTCAAGCTAAGATTTTGCACAAATTCTGCTTCATATGAATACAAAAATAGGTTTGCTAATAACGGGGCGCAATAGGTACCCATCGGAATTCCAACAGATTGTTGGAAGACCTTGTCTCCAAAAATGACATAGATGTTATCAATCAGAAACTCAAGCATCTTTTTTATGTCAACTTCAGAGTACTTGTGTGTACAATCAGGATGTTTTTTAACAAAATAATTTTTTAAATGACCAATGACAAGGTAAGTAAATTTACGAGTTCCATTTTTATTGAAAAAGCTGCTGTCAATGATATCAAAAAGCGTGGAATTTAATTTATCGTAGGGAATGGTTGTGTATAAAGTTGAAAATTCGTAAGTTTTTTACTGTTGATTTTGGTGAAATCTTGTGATTTTAAATTGTCCAAAAGTTCCTTAGAATTTCTTAGTATCCACATCTGATTCACACCGTTTCTTGAATACAGTATATTGTTGCACAGTACTTTTGAAGTTTCTACTCCACTACTGTTGATATCTTAGCGTGGATTGAAGAAGTAGGCTTGGTTGAACATTAACTGGAACCTGCTATGTATCTTTGTAAGGATTCTTGTGAGGTTTTGGAATCCGATGAATAAACTGTATATTGTAGGTCAAATTCATTTTGGTTTTTAGGAATATTAAAAATGTTCAAAACTGACACATGATTTTGAAGAATTTCTTCCTTAGAAAGGGAATTTACTCAGAGTATAAGTTGGATTACCACTTGTAGAATTAAATCCACATTCTTCCTAAAAACAATATACATATTTCCATAATGACTAATGAACCTTACAAACGAAGACAATGTTGTTACCTGCTTTGTCAGCAGGGACCAGTACATACTGACCAAGTTATCTATCTAATTCTTTTTTCACTTCTGGATTATTTAGTACAGGGGGATGGAAGGTTTTCATATTGCCCCTCCATCTTTTAATATGTGATTTTAATAATATTATTATTATACAAGAGGTTACAAAGAAATTATTTCCGAAACAAGTGCTTGTGTTAATACTCTGGTTATTGGCCAATTTTTTCACCTGGTGTTTGAATATTTTAATTTAATTTTGGATAGTATCCAGTTAATATGTTTAACACTAAATCAATAACTGAAATATATTAAGTCGCCATATGTCACTCACTTCAGTAACTGATTTTGATAAACCCTGTATCAACAGAGCTAACTTTAAATTTTCATGGTATTTTTGTGTGGAAAATATCGTCAATGGAGATCATAAAAACTGGAAGAAGATAATTGAGACGGACAAGTTTGATGCAATTGATGTTATCATTTAATATCTGTTTTAAAACTGTTGCGCGAAGGAAATTCACAAATCCAGTAGGATCGATGAAACAAGCTTCGAATAAACAATGGCTTTTAATGGCTTACTGTTTGTTAATAGGTAAGAAAACATTTTAATTTAAATGAATTTAAAAATATTTTTTTCTCAAAATTATGTATAAATTTCAGGAAATTGAAGGGACTTGTTACAAACAAAGCAAAGAGAACCTGTTAAATATAACTTAAAAAAGAAAAAAAGAATCCAATTTACTTTCAAAAATAAATATTTCAGGAGAAGGCAAGAATAAGGATATAAGTTCATTTGATAATAAAAGACAAATCAAACACAATCTTACGCTCTCCATTTTGGAAATCAGAATGAAAACGGGTGAACAAGGCGAGCGAAATTCCGAGGACAAAAAGCAACATTTTCTTATATTTAAACCAAATTTGTCGGTATGAGTTGGTCTTCGATCATTATTTTGGAATGTTTAACATAAAACTTTGTATGAATATAAACATTTTTGGTAAACACAAATGTGGAGCAGGGACCCACTAGTACCTTATAAGTACTCTCTTATAAAAAAAAAACCCAAACATTTGCATATTTCCGAGAAATATTTAAGTCGTTTAAATCAAGAGTCAAATTACAAACATGATTTAAATTCCACAATTCATCACGAACTGTGTTCAAAGCGTAGGCCTTTTGATACTCCGGATTTTTTATTGCTAGGATTCGAAGCCCACGACTAGTGTATTATTTTTAAATAAAAAAAATTGTTTTCCAATATCTCTTTCCAAAAAAAAATGTTAATCATGATTCATAAATTTCAAACATTGGAATTTTATTTTAAATACTTAATTCAATCTAATAATTTTCAAATTTTCTAGTTTTAGCACAGCTAGCTTTTATATAACATTAACATCAAAAATAAACTATTAGTGTGATTGACATTTTAAATGAAATAAAACAATGCCATTCTTTTCACCACTTTAAGCAATTTGCCTTCACATAAGCCACAGTACGAGAGTTATTGTGTTACGAGTGGAGTCGGGAGCGCCGTTTGGGATATTTGACATCTACAGCAATTCATCATTATCGGGATATTTCACATCAGAGAACAAAGGCAAACAATACACACAATACAAATCAGAGATCATCAATGACTGGACTCGAACAAATATACTGAGGGTAAGATAAAGTATAGGAATACATCATTAGGACCTTTGTGTATGCCAGTATATCGAGACAAAACTTATACATAATATACCCTATTGTATATATATTGAGAAAAATAATACTAGGATTATAAATATATAAGGTCAATTGTTATTATAACGGAGTTTAAAACATCAAATCTAAAGGTAAATGAGAGAATGAAGTTAATTCAAATGACCTTTGGCAGATTGACTATACACATTAATTGTAAGAATCAAAACGACTTGAGAAGATGGAATGCTGAAATAAAGTTGTCCAGCAGTTGACTTCAACACAAGTTTCAGGCAAAATAGGATCGTAGTAGATGAACAATTTCAATTATAACGGTAGTCACATATATTCGTAAAATTGTCAAAACCACGAAGCGAAGTTGTTTATCAAGTGTGCAATGTCTCAACCACTTATACATGGAATATGGAGATATCGGAAGTACCCAAAGTCAGAAGTCCATTTAAAGAGCAAAACACAAACCTCTAAACAGACGTGGGATCATGTGCTACTGACGATCTTTCAGTGGGACGTACAAATAAAACCAAACGAGAGTGAGGCCAAGAGATCTTGGAAAACACAGCTGTAGAAGGAGTAACCAAAGATATAAATGTCTTGTCAGAATTGTTGATATAAGATCTACATACCCGTAAGAATTGCATTTTATTGAAATTTATAAACGACACATTCCCATCACCGTGAATTTTCAGCTGTTTGAAAATGAAATGTGTGAGAAGAGTAGACAGATGCAACAATTATAATTTGATGCCTGGTAACACACACTCAGGAGCAATACTATGACGATATAACACGGTGTTTGATAACTACGATTGACAATCAACTCTTGAGTTTGAAGTAAAATCATTCAAGGATTCTACGAATGAAGTGAAAATAAAAGATTCATAAAAATTCTTATATCAAACAAAAAAAAAATACGACAAAAAAGTTGCAATATTAGTAAAATTATTGATTCATTTTTTATTACTAAGGACAGTGGCTTGTTTCCGTCTGCAATCCATTATATAGATGTAGGGAACAATTTGACACAGAACAGAGTTTGCCAAAGGAAATGCTGTTTTATCAATATGGATTAGTATTAGCAAATATAATAATAACTATAGATTTTTCTATGAGTGCATCTTGAAACTTTATCCGTGAAATCTACTTAAATTGCTACTTAATTGTCCAAAATTATTATGCTTGATAGAAGACATACATATTAAGTTATCTTGGAATTAAAATACTAGATAGTTGAAATAAAAAATAAATAGTCTGCATGTAAATTATTTTTTATAAAATTCCTTTTTGTCTTCTGTTAAATTGACAAAAGTACTACATGTATTAAAGAAGGTGCCAAACTGATATAAATAAGGCCAGCATTTTTTTTATTTTTAGGTTTACAAACCCGCCGCTCAAGTTTTTGAATTTTCAGAAAAAAAAATAAAATTGAGAAAAACAATTTTTTCTTTCCGATGTCAAATTTAAGTCGGGATCGAGATTTCAAATTTACGAACTCGTACTTCCGGTTTTAAATGAACATGGCGGGTAATGAAGGGAGATATGTGTCAAGTCCATAGCAGCACTAAAGCTTGGTTTAATGTAAATATTTATCGATAGGAGTGCCATTCAAAACGTTTCACCCGTTCAGAGAACAATAAAATGCTGACGACTTTGTTGCAAAGTGACATGTTGGTGAGATAATTATGTATCCGTGTTCACAGGGACTTGCTCCTGGCGTGTAAAAAATATTTATGAAAAAAAACGATATATACTGTGTAGTTTTATAGTATATATCGGTTTTTTTCATAAATATTTTTTACACGCCAGATGCAAGTCCCTGTGCTTATGCATCAGATGTAATGAATAAAACTATGGGAGAAGTTAAGTCCATTTGAGGAAGAAATAAACAATAGCCTAAAGAAATAAAATATTTCAACTATTTAAAAACAAGAATATACAAATATATACAGGCATGTAATATCGTTTATGGCAGCCAGAAAAATTATTTTACACTTAATTGAAAAAAATTGCACCCTGCTCCTCAATACTCCTAGGGAATTTCATACTCCCTGTCTGTTTTATGAAAGGAATTATTACTTTTATAGGTCTCAAGTATATTAATATTTTAGAATAATTTCTACCTAACACACATTAAAAACAAAAATGAAGATATATTAAAAGAGATTTTAAAAATTGATTTTTTAAAAAAATCTGTATTTTGTCCAACATCAAAAGATTTATATCACTGCCCCTAAGTGGTAGATGATGAAATAAACAATTAAAGGTTGTATTTTCCCCTTTGTAACCCTTATGTGTCCCGTGGCAAGAAGCCTGTTAGGAGAGCATAAAAAAGAAGCAAAAACTAATGTAGAAAAGTCGATAATGTATCCAAAATATAATTTTTTTTTTATTTCCTCCTACGGGACTTTTTCATTCTGATGTTCGTAAACCTAAAAATAAAAAATTACACATCGTACACTCAGTTAAAAGCTCTGCGATTCTCTCCAAAATACGATGAAAAGTTCAGCCAAAATAATCACGATCTGAGTCTGTCATTGTCACAATCTGTACACATGGTACATATACATTCGAAGACTGACAAAAAAAAAATCAACAAACTAGACTTTGTCATTAACTTCAATCATAAAAACATCAATTTTTTACTTGCATTTATGATCCCATACTGTTTAATTCACTCCTTTTCATTTAATAAACACAAACACCATCTACTGAGGTATCAAAGCACATTTTCTGCCACTACGGGATGCAGAATTGAGTCGCTAAATGTAGAACCAAACCGGAACGGAAATACGGAATTCCGAATTGTTTGTTTTTTCCAAAGACGATTTTCTCCAAAACCTACGCGCGCGGGTGATGTAAACATAGAATTAATCTTAAACAGCCTTATGCATCAAGCTAAAGGGAGAATATAATACCAGTTTCAATAAAATACCTTTACAGACCCTAAACCGTGCTACTACACCACTTGCACAGTACGGTTCGGTACGCTTTGTGAACGGAACGGCTCGCTTTGTGCACGGAACGGTATGCTTTGTGCACGGAACGGTACGCTTTGTGGACGGTACGGTTCGCTTTGTGCACGGAACGGTACGCTTTGTGGACGGTACGGTTCGCTTTATGCATGGAATGGTACGCTTTGGGAAACGATATGCAAATGAAGTGGGCGGAGCCTGTTAGTCTTTGGTCCTTGATTGGCTGCTAAAAAAGTAGTCCATTTTAAAAGTATTTTGAAGTACTTTATGCTTGTGTACAATTTTACAATTTTATTTCCGTTATAAAAGAAATGTAATATATTTATTATTCATATCAAATGAAGTATCAACGAGTTTCTATTTATTAGACAAGTTTAAATGTTTTATTACATGTATGTTATTGTGTTTTATCATAGTCTTGTATGCTATGTCTCGGTTTCCAATTTTAAATATTAGTTTAAACTGCAGC
>NW_026925463.1:0-259238 GCF_032062105.1 Saccostrea cuccullata | reverse complement strand
AGCAAGCCTTTTTGCATTCACATCAAGTAGAAATCATTCAAAAAGTTATACATGAAAATATGAAGTCTCTTGCCTGGCTTTCAATTCAACATTTAGACGAAATTTGTCGATAACGAACAGTACCCAAGCTCAAACCTTCATCCACATCATAAAAATCAAAAACACAGCTTATACGGACCCCAAAAAGCACCACAAATAGGATTAGGTGCCAATGAGGAGTGGGTATCCCCTGCCGACCGGTCACACCCATCATGTGCTTCTTATTATGATTGAGAAAAATACATACAATTCAGTTTATAAATAATGGAATAACAATTACTATGACTAACGCCAGACAGCATTTAACTTAATTGTAGACTGTAGTTGCTGACAAGGTCATTGTGTTGTTCACAGAACTTGCGAAATGTTTACTTAAAAAAGTATTGAAATTCTTGTTTTATTGTTTATCAATAGTAAGGTTAATTCTGTCACCGTCATACACCATCAAATGCAAATGAGATTGAGCTGATCCCTCTAATTCTTTGACGTAAGCAGTCCAATATCTCACCGACATGTTCAATATATCACTCAATGAACACTGAGTGAGATATTGAACATGTGGATGAGATATTGGACTGCTTACGTCACAGAATTGGAGGGGTCAGCTCAACCTCATTTGCATTTGATGGTGTATGAAAAAAAATGATTTACTGGGCTGTCATAAAATTTTTAAATTTTAGACGTCTTCGTAAAGGCATTATATAAAGCCCCCCCCCCCCCCCCCCCATTTCATTGAGATTAGCTGAAATACACCGTTTTTCAAGAATTTCCTCTTTAAAAGTACTCAAACATATATCTTGAATTTGATGATTGTATTTAAGAAAAAAATCAATTCGTACGATAATGCTAGATCTTTTTTAAAAGTTCCTCGTCTAGTTTCATACATTGCCAACTATTCTACACTACTTAATCATTTTAGCCAAAGTATTTTTTCCTTTCAATGAAGGACTGTACCTTTATTTAAAATTATCTAGAGATTTTTTTAGTTTGTTGTATGAGTTTAATTGTGTAAAGGCTTTTTTTGGATTTAAGGAAAATATTCGAGTTGGAGAAAACAAATGAGTAGAAATGGACAGAGGATATAAAATTAGAAAATCATATCAACAATGTCCGTAATCACCAAATAAAAAATAATACCAGCTACATGTATTTTAAAAAGTTAAAACGAACTTTACAGTATGTTCATCTCCTTTTATTACAGAGTACGACATTTAAATCTTTCAAGTATGCGATCAAAATACAAAGCTTATCAAAATATGTAAGAAATACTTAGTCTACTAGATATATAACTGTACATGTACATGTATTTGATTCTGATTTCTTTTTATGAACATTTTAGCCAAGGATAGTGAGATACAGTAAAGGTACTTAATATTAATCAGTTCATGATCCCATCTTTACAATTTTTCATCATTCATTTCCAGTAGCTCTAGACACTAGCTCCGGATGTTGGAACTAAAAAAATGGGAGCAGAGCAAACGCAGACCTCAAAAACATCAGACGTAGGATCAGGTGTCGTGGAGGAGTGAGGATCCCCTGCCGACCGGTCACACCCGCCCCGTGCTCCTTGTCATGATTGGGATATCACAAAAAATAATTCGTCGTCGTTTCAGTTTATGACTAACAATTAATATGAAAAACTTCAGTCAGCATTTGACCCAATGAGAAATTATATTTGCTGACAAGGCCATTGTATCGACCAAAGAACTTACAAAATGATGACTTTAAATGAGACTGCTAATATTTCTTGTTTCATCAGCTTGTTTGTCAATAATTTACCTCGTTTTAGAAATTGCTCATGCTCTACGCATGTTCTTGCGTATCGAATCAATTGAGATACATAAATTCCGTATGCAGGTTTTGAGATATATTGCTGCATAAGTAAAGGAAGTTGATGATAGAAAAGTTAAAGTCATCACGTTTATCATAGAGCTTGGTTGTTAGATTACCATTTACGTCTTTTTCAAATAAAATATCCAAATACGAAACAGATGTGTCAGACTCTGTGGTGTCTTATCTCAAGCTCACCAGGATATATCATTTCGACATAAGAATGAAAATTACAATTGTTAATTGACAATATGTCGTCGATATATCTAAATATCGAGTTGAAGGCCACAGCAAGTATTTTCTTCTTTTCACGCATAAGATTTTGCACAAATTCTGCTTCATATGAATACAAAACTAGCTCTGCTTATAACATGGCGCAATTCGTAACCATGGGAATTCCAATAGGTTGTTGGAAGACATTTTGAAAGACATCTTGATTTGTTACCTGGTTAGAGTTTTTTGAGCAGGTGCATTCCCAATAATATCCATGTATATATAAGTCCTACTTAAACCAAACTACATGAATATTGATCTCAGGATGCACAATAAATAAATAAATAATAGAGATTTGCATCAGTTATATTGATGCATTCGTCGAGGTGAGCTTCGTAATGTTATACCCGGCGCTTGAAAAGAAGTGGGAAGTTATATAGTGAATCTTTGTTACATAATGCCATTGTGCACTTTTTATTTTACTTTTTGATTCGACACATATTTTGGGTTTCCCCTAGCAAAACATGGACACTGCTATTCTTTCAATAATATTGAAGGGTACCTAGTTCATATCCGCAACTGCTAGAGATCTACAACTGAATACAATTTAATCATACTTTCACAGGTTCTTGTACTATTGTGTACCTCCTATTTTACTTTTTTGATCTGACACTTATTTTGGGTCTCCGAGAGCAAAACATTGACTTTGTCATTATAAAATGAGAGGCGGGGTATATCATTTAGTGAGCTCACTACTCACAGTGCCTCTAGTTTTAATATTTGCATTACTGGCGGATATTAAGGTAATTTTGTTTATTTTAAAACTTTGTGATTGAAAATTTTATGAGGAAAATAGTATTTAGTACTCAGCTGGTACGGTGAAAAACTGTGCCTATGTTGGTCCTTTTAAGAAAAATAATCCTGCTTGAAGGGGGTATTAATGATATGTCGCACATGTAGTGTTATCTACTTTTGTTCATTAAGTCATTAAATATACAATTTCGATTTAATTGAGACAAAAATCCTTTTATAGAAATATTAAATTGAAGAATAATCGAATAAGGAAGTAAAAAAAGAATTAAATATAAATTTCTACAAATACTTACAAACAGACACATGAGAGGTAACGGATATGAGAAATATTAGCGCTTTGCCATGCTGGTCTAGTTACAGAGAAAGAAACAGCTGTCGAGGTTTGATATCTTTGTACTATTTGATGTTTGTAATTGTTTTTTTTTTTTTGTTTAGCATTTTTATACTTATATTTCAACAATGTGGGTTTAAGAGTATAGGAAATGAAAGCTTTAATATTTACAGTTTTTCATTACAAAATCTGTTTAACATGTTAAAATTCTGTTTAACATGTTAAAATTCATCGTTTTTGAAAGTGGTAAGGGGTAGGGCAATTACAATCTAAAACGAAAAAAAAACTTTGAAATTCTTATTTTTTGTGGATAGGGTGGGGAAAAGTATGTTCCAATGTTCCTTCTTCCTTCCAAAACGAAATCTTATCAATACATTACCAAATCACCATGATTACTCAGTACCTATGCTGCAACAAAAGAGGTCTTTTTTTTTTTTGAAGAATGCACTTTTGAAGAGTAAAATGTTAAGTTTGGAGAAAAGTGGGGGAGGGCCCCAATACTATCCCATAGTTATACAATGTATACTATACCAATATATTTTGATTTCAAAAATTTAGAAAAAAGAATTCGTTCTTACTCTTTCTCAATTCTTAATTGCAGGCCTGTTTTCTATTATACAGCTGTAATGTCATCATTTTCGTTTAAGATCACGAGATTGATATGTTTTCAAAAATTACATATATGCATACACTAGAACAAAAACTTAATATTTCCATTTATTTATGATATTTTTTAGCAATTTGAATTTAAATTTGTTTATCGTTAATAATGTTACCCCCTCTTAGCATTACTTCAGTTATTTATCACACACAGTATTTTGCAGTATGAGCACTTCATCTATACAATGCCAAAGTAACAACAGTGGAAATTGCAACTGTTCGTCTGGTGAGAGTTTCATTCGCTTTAAATAAAAATGGATGAATTAAACTAGAAAAAAAATATTTACTTTGTGCTTTGAATTAAAAAAAAAACAAGTAAATATTTCTACATAAAGATCCTAAAATAGTAAGGACCTATAATAGAAACAACCATTTCCATTTCCTCTTTCTATTCATGAAATAAAGTCCGCGTTTTCGTGAATGTTGCAGGATAACCTTCGAGGTCGAGATATGTTGCTTGAAAGAGGCGTTAGCCGAGGCTTTTGTATTTCAAACAACATTTCGAGACCGAGGAGGTTATCCTGCATCCTTCACGACAACTAGGACTTTATTTCTATTCTACCAAGATTGCTATCATGCGGCTGATCGTTTCCTCTACAGAGAAACGAATTAGGTCACCATGTCTCGATTACGCTGTTCCATTTAACAAGAGGGGAAATTTGTTTGCTTACCTGTGTATGGAATGCAGATGATTTGAGCTTTCGTTACATTAAAAATAACATTTTTAAATTACAAATTTGTTCGTAATATATATTGACTAATTTTAATGAATATACAATAATAAAATCATGTTCCTGCTTTATTGGGACTAAAATCAAGTTGTTTAAATGTGTAGGTAGGTCCATGGAATAGACTTCTTGGCTATAAAAACTGACATCATCAGCAACTTTATGCAATTTACAATGTTTATACTGCAAAAGACGACACATCGATGTGGTCTAAACAAGTATTTCATTCTATAGCCAAACATGCATTTGAATCGTTCAGGTTTGATACGTGTTTTTGATCTGATAATTTTTTGATGACGTTCGTGATTTGTTGGAGAATAATGTCCGCGGCATTTCTTTGATCTCGGCATTAATCGTGGTAGAATAATGTTTAACAAGATACCTGTACATATCCATTGATAATACATGTACATTGTATTTTTTCTTTTGAAACCAGAGTTAAAAAGACTATTGGACAATAAAGAAGATTCTAGTATTTTAGTCGCTATTCTTTTCATTAGCATCACATTGCTAATAAAGGAAGTATTGATATTCCTCACAAAACTTTACGGAACAACCAGGAAGTACTGCACTTTCAGGGCAAGCATTTCTAACAAAGATGGAGACATCCACTCTAGTGAACAGCTGAGAGAAAGATTCTATTTACCTGACCCCAGTCAGGCAGAAATTCAAATCAATGCAGCAGAAAATCGACTCTCTTTCCAATTTCACGTTGAATCTAACAGAAAAAGAAGCCAGTATTTTCCCGAAGACTTTATGAATATCAACGTTGATGATAATGCAGACTACGAGCTACAGAATCCAGACATTGTCCATGAATCTATGGATTCTATGGATCAGGCTGAGGAATTGGATGACTCCTGTATCTACTCATTGGCCAAACCAAACATACGAAAGAGTTCTGGATATGATTGAGTGATTAACATGAAGCGAAAACATGCGTCGGTGGCTAAGTTCACTAATCATAACAATTTTAGAGTCTGGACAGTTTCTGTTCAAAAAAAACTCTAAAATTGATAAATCATTGTTTCTGTTACATGTCTTTAGCACATAATAAAGTATCCTACATTGATCCTTTAACAGCAGCAAAATCAGGTTGCTTTGGTACATGTACATGTATCATCTCTGATATTCTTTGAAAATGTTCTCTGACTGTTGTTTGAATGCGTTCATTATATGCATAAACTCCAATTAAACAAACAAACCTGACTTCTTTCAGTCCATCCTCTTCACAGGTAGCATGGAGAACCGTTCTAGTGTTTTTACAAAGGTCTTCAATAAAACCTTGTATGACCTCTGAACCTATCGTTAGCTTATTTTCTGATATCATAATCCCTTTAGCTGGCGGCACCGACTCAGCTTTTGGACGTAAACCAGTCCTTAGCTTCTCTGGTAATTCAATGTCTATATGTTTTATCTCCCCTGGGTTTTCCTTAAACTTGTGTAAATTAACAATTTGCTACAAATTGCTCTGTAGTCCCTTTTCAGATCAAATAAGCTGACATTTTTAAATTGATCTGCAAACATGACCAAAAATTTTTCTTCTGAATTTTTGCCACTCCACTCCAAAAAAAATTCATTAAGATGGTTGAGTTCCTGTTCCTTAATATTCATCTCCAGAATATCATACTGAATTCCAGCTACAAAAAATATTTTTTGTGATATATTGTTGTAAAAGACACGTTTATACCCTCTAACACTCTCGCACATGCACCTTTTTTTTCTCACACAGACACAGCCTCACCCGTTCACTGAAAATCAATTCTTTTAGAGATAAATTAAACTTCGTTAAGATTTGAACCAGAAAAAAAAATACAATGTATTTTATTACCATGTCCTGTTTTCAAAATCAAGATTTTGTGTTTGCTTCCAAGAGAAAAATTTGTAGGTGATGTGCCGTTAAAAAATGGCGAAGCTGAGTTTTGAGATTGTACATATCGACATACACATTCTGATTCCATTAGAAATTTCATCTGATTCTCCATCACACCAGCCTAATTATGAAAAAAAGTTTAAAAGGCGCACAATAAATTTACAAATCAGACAAAAATTTTGATTTTTTTTCTTACAATAGCATACAAGTAAATTAATGTATTTATTTTTCTCCTATAATATACGAAATAAATATGATACTATGAAATTTAAAATGCCTGTGTATTTCACTTCAAAGATACTAGTATTTACCTCTGTCATCCCTGTTATTACGTATCTTTTTATAGATTCACTGCTTTCCCTTGAAGTTTCTCCAGATCTTTTGATAATTATAACAAAATTAGTATCCGCCTTGTTTGGATTCTTGTGCTCCTTGCTAATGAACTGTAACACAGCATTCAGTAAACCAAGAAGAAACCTTGAATACTGCTGCATACGTCTGTTTCCCTAAAATTATATATTTTTTTTTCTTTTAAAACACTGAGACGGATTACTTAGATATTCTTCAAAAGCGATAAAAAAAGAAGAATATTTAATAATCTGTGTACAATATACATGTATTAATATGAATACAATTTTGATGCACCAGATTAAGGAATGCCAAATTAACATAATTATATTCAAATATTTGTACCTATCTTTAAATGAATTATACCCATCTTCAAATGAATTGTACCCATCTTCAAATCAAGTGTACATATATCTTCAAATCAAGTGTACCTTATTCTTCAAATATATTAATGATATGTTTTATTCATATATACCTATCTTTAATTCATTTGATAGGTAAAAATGCCATGAATTAAAGATAGGTATAATTGATTTAAAAAAAAATGTGCAAGTGAATTGAACCTATATTTAATTATTAAGATACTGACAACAATTACTCCCAATAACAATACTTTATACAGTTCAGTCACTGTGAGGGGGGGGGGGGGTGTTTCATTATTTTCAATTGAATTGTACCTATTTTTAATTCTTCTGTGGATTGTTTCAGTTGTGACTATCTTCAAATCAAGTGTACTTATCTTTAAGGCACTCCCATCCTCAGCAAGGAAGGATAACTCTTTAATTTATACGAAAAAGTCTCAAAACAAAGCTGTAAATAAATCTTTCCATGCAATAATTTTCAGTTTATACCTCTTATGTACTTCTAGGTTCTTTGAAGTTCTCAGAAAGGTCTTATAAAAAAAATGGAATATTTTCCCTATCAACGTATTTTAAAATTACATATTTAAAGAAATTTAGGTTCTTTTAACCTAATTATAAAAATCAATGTTTACTACAATGAAATGAAATACACGTAAGAAAAAGTTATTTATTGTGTTTTAAAATGATAGGAAAATCTTTATTCAAAATGCGTTGTAAAATGATCGATGTAAATAGAAGAAGGTAGAGTACATTATATGTATAAAAATTATGAAATTTCTTCAATGACCTGGAAACCTATGATTTTTATTTCTAAAATGTGTTTGTTGATCAGATTTTAATTGGAAAATGTATAGTAGGTATAATTATTCGCATTTCCTGAAATTTATTCAAGATTGATTTATGTTCTCTTTATAAATGATAAACTTTAAATATGAAGTTTAAAGAATTATTGTGGATAAAAACACACATTTTTGAGATTCAGAGACATTTTGGTGTTCAATTAGTCAATGCCTGCGTTTCAGAACCTGAGGATTGGAGTACCTTCCTTCATTTGTAAGTATCTTTAAACAAGAGGCCCAGGGGCCACAGCGCTCACCTGAGCACATCGGGCTTGAATTTAACCCCCCCTCCCCAGGCGTTCATCATTTGAACAAACTAGAATCTACACTACCTGAGGATGATTCCATATAAATAACACTAATCATAGCTTTGAAGTACTTGAAAAGAAGATTTTAAAAGGTTTCCCTATATATTCCTATGTAAAAATTGGGTCGGCCATATTGGCCCCACCCTTACCCCGGGGGTCATCATTATAACAAACTAGAATCTACACTACCTGAGGATGATTCCACATGAGTTTCATCTTTCCTGGCCCAGTGGTTCTTGAGAAGAAGATTTTTAAAGATTTTTCCTATATATTCCTATGTAAAACTTGGGTCGGCCATTTTGGCCCCACCCTAGCCCCGGGGGTCATGATTTGAACAAACTTGAATCTACACTACCTGAGGATGATTCCACATGAGTTTCATCTATCCTGGCCCAGTGGTTCTTGAGAAGAAGATTTTTAAAGATTTTTCCTATATATTCCTATGTAAAACTTTGGTCGGCCATTTTGGCCCCACCCTAGCCCCGGGGGTCATGATTTGAACAAACTTGAATCTACACTACCTGAGGATGATTCCTTATGAGTTTCATCTTTCCTGGCCCAGTGGTTATTGAGAAGAAGATTTTTTTTAAATGCCATTAATTTTTCTCCAATTCATAATTATCTCCCCTTGGAAAAGGGCGTGGCCCTTCATTTGAACAAACTTGAATCCCCTTTCTCCAAGGATACTTTGTGGCAAGTTTGGTTGAAAATGGCCCAGTGGTTCTTGAGAAGAAGATGAAAATGTGAAAAGTTTACAACGACTACGACAACGACAACAACGACAGACAACGGACAAATTTTGATCAGAAAAGCTCACTTGAGCCTTCGGCTCAGGTGAGCTAAAAAGGAGCAGAGCAAACACGGACCGCCAAAACATCAGAGGTGGGATCAGGTGCCACGGAGGAGTGGGCATCCCCTGTTGACCGGTCACAACCGCCGTGTGGTCCTTGTCATGATCGGGAAATAACAGAAAAATCCGTCGTCAATTCAATGTGTAAATAATGGACTAACAATTAGTATGAAAACTGTCAGCATTAGACTCAGTGATAAATTGTATTTATTGACAAGGGCATTGTATCGACCAAAGAACTTACAAAATGATGACTTAAACGAGACTGCTGATACTCTTGTTTCATCAACTTGTTTGTCAATAATTTATCTCGTTTTAGATATTATACATACGTACAGCATATTCTTGCGTATATCGAATCAACTGAGAGATATAAACTCCGTATGCAAGTACAGGTAAATACAATAACACTATTTTAATGAAATTCTCAAGTCCTTAAATTTCTAGAACTGTCCCGATGTGTGCATAGTAATTCATCAATCCCTTTAAATTTCTTTTTTTTCAATCATATGTGCACATATGTTTTTTGCTAGTTGAATCTTAAATCTATCTCTCGTATTTTATTTCCCCATTTATTTCTGGATGAAGTACTTTGAATTTTGTATTTTAAAGAAAAAAGTATATCAGACGACTGGGTAAAATCGTAATGGTCAACTTTAGCTCACCTGATTGTAATCAATAACCAGATCACCAGAGTAATATATGTCTTCTGGAGGATTTCCATCACAATTAATGTATTCATCTAGGGCATCATATCCTATCTTTATTTTTTCCTTTGTCTTGCTATACCAGACCGCAGACGGGATTTTCTTTGCCTTGCCTGAACTATCTACTGGAATTCTTGGTGTTTTATCATGTTTCGAAGAATAACCGTATCCAGAAAAGTGTTGTCCTATCTCAAGAGCAACCGTAAACTTTCTGTTTGTGTCTTCTTCCCCAGTGCATTTTTAATCGAAACGGAGGAAAAAATTGATAAACCTTACTTTTGATGCTTACAGTTTTATTTAAAATAATTTAAAACAAACAATGGCTCATTAAAAGAATATCATTTGTATAAGCTAGGCAAATTCAATGATTAGTATTATCATGATTATTATAACATCTTCATATAGAGAGTATTTGAAGCAAATACTTAATTTTTTTAATATACTAGTATATTCCGAGGAATTGTCGTTATGTTGCTTAGTAAATTAGTTTTTTCCTGTAAGATATACATCTTTTGAATTTATTACAGTACACCCTTTTAATATTCAATGAGAATTTTGAATTTTTTCTTACCGGTAATTTTTTCCTCAGATTTTAATGGACTTAATGCACTTGACCTGCCTTCTTGATCTAGAAATGAATTTCGAATAAATTCAAAGATCAAACAAAGACTTAAAATATTCAAACCGTCTTAAACGCTTAGAAAACGATCTTAGAGATGCCTAACGAATCCACACAGACAAGGTACATAGTATTAAGCATGTTAAGGGTTCGGGATACTGTAATTGATTTACTGCTATAGAAACTGTTTTCCGTATCATAATCCATCTTTAAAAAATTATTAAATTAAGAATTATTAAATTAAGAAATATTTAAAAAAAAGGAAAATTGTCTATTATCATTCAACCTTTTGTATGACAAATATAATTTAAAAAAATGCTTTCTACTGAAATAAAAAATTATTGATATTATTTTATTTGAATGAAAGAAGATATAAATTTTTAATCAAAACTTATAATTTCACAGTACCTACACAGTATTAAGGGTTTGTAAAAGAGTCTTCAGGATACTAGTAATTGATTTACTGCTTTAGAAACTGTTTTTCATATCATAATACATGTATTCAAAAAAAAAAAAAATGAAATCTGTCTATAATCCTTCAACCTTTTGTATAACAAATGTACTTTTTTAAAATGTTTTTTACTTAAATATAAAATGAATGAAAGAAGATAATATCAATTTTTAGGCCTAACGAATCATTTCACAGTACCTACCTCTAAGGGTTCTTTGACATTTCTTTCTTCCAAAATAACACACAACACAAATCACTGCAGGAATGACAACCACTATGCCAACGACTATGATCGTTATAAAAACAATGTTATCCTTCGATTTACTGAAACGAGAAAACGTGCATCTTTGCATTACTTTTATAGATATTTATGGCAAGCCCTTTTACTCTTTATTCGTGAAAAAAAATCTTTCAATAAGAGAGATATCTCTCTAGCATAGATAGATATCTCTCTAGCATAGAGAGATATCTCTTTAGCTTATAGAGATATCTCTTTGACTAAAATAGATATCTTTATACCTTAGAGAGATATCTCTTTTAAACAAAAGAGATCTCTTTATGTAAGAGAGATATCTTATTTACTTAGAGAGATAATTTTATAAGCTAGAGAGATATCTCTTAAAATTATAGAGATATCTCTTTAACAAGGTAAAAAGAGATATCTTTCTAAGTTAGAGATATCTCGTTAGATTTTCAAAAAAGATATAAAGCTTAAGAGATATCTTTTTTAATGAAAGAGATATCTCTTTTCCAGTTATCCTTAAAATAGAATAATTAATTCTCCACTTTAAAACGAAAGCGAAACAGGAAATAAAGTCTTTATTTAATAGGTTCGATGTTATAAGAAAAAGGCTGAGCAAGCAATTACCCAGAATAATATATGTACTGTGACACAGTGTAGACAAGAATATGCTATAAATCCCTTATTTGAAACAATTAATGATAATGGCAACTTCCTTGATAAAAATGCTAAAAGTTTAATATTCAGGAAAACGAAAATAAGCATAATATAAATAATCTCAAATGCAATGGACCGAATTTTCTCAGCTTATGAATTAATCAACAATTTCTAATCTGAAATCTAGACAAAATTGAATTACTTGTGATTTTTAGTAAAGTACAATGTAGAATATCATGAATATATCGAATCTAAAAATACTTTTATAATGTAAATCCGTCAATAAAAAGCTTACTTCCGGTAAAGGGAGAAGTCATTTTAAATGGAATTTAAATAAAAATAATGAAAAGAGATATCTTTTTGCAATAAAGAGATATCTCTTTTTGCTTGAGAGATATCTCTTTTAGACACTCTTGAAAGATATCTCTATTACTTTAAGAGATATCTCATAAGATACACTAAGAGAAATATCTCTTTTACTTTAAGAGATATCTCTTTAACCCGAAAAGATATCTCCAAAAGTTAAAGAGATATCTCTCTAGGTGAAAGAGATATCTCTTTAACGTTTAGAGATATCTTTTTCACGAAAGAGATATCTCTCAAGGAGATAGGAATATAGTTCAAGTCAAAGAGATATATCTCTAATAAAAAGAGATATCTCTCAGTTCAAGAGATATCTCTTTCTTAAAGAGATATCTCTTAAAAGTGAGATATCTCTTTAATTTGGAAGATATCTCTATTTTTAAGAGATATCTCTCTTAAATGAAAGATAACTCTGTAATTTTAAGATAAATTTTATTTTCCAAATAAATAGCAAAAGCGCTTGCCATAGATATTTCTGAACTGAGATATGCAGTTTTAGAAAAATTTAGTTTATTAATACATTACACAGGACTCATTGTGAAGGTTGTATTTTGTAAGGATGGTAAAGTTGTATTTTGTAAGGATGGTAATGTTGTATTTTGTAAGGATGGTAAAGTTGAAAGTATTTTCTCCGCAGTTGTTGGAAGTTGGACTCTCTTGATTAAATTGTAGCAGCTCTGGACTAAAGAAAATAAAAAAAGAGAGTTAAAATCTCCTTGAAAATTATTCTTTATTTTATTTTATATTTTTCTTTTAATTTTTATAAATCTATTTTGTGAAAAACAATTATAACTCTTTTGTGTGTATACTAGTATTAATGATAGACATGTGACATTTGAGTTTTAATATACATTATATCAAAATACATCAATTCAAAGAAAAATATGCAATTGAATATTACAGCATCAAAAGAATATTACAACATAAGTAATGAGAGTTGACAATTGGGTATCGGTATTCACTTAGTTTGTCATACAAATTAGCTGTTAATTGGTCCTTATTGTCTGTAGCCAGTAAAACAAAAATATATATTGATAAAAGGCAAAGTAGAAAGTGTTTTCTTCATCAATTTTTGTTCATTAAATTCTGCTTTGCATGAATTAAGGTCTGCGAATATTAGAGCACTGTTTGTCATCCCATCATCGGAATCCCATCAGAATGTATCCTCGAGAAAACCGATTACAAAGAGGATGTCAATGAGAAACTCCATTAAGCCTTTAATATCAACTTCAGAGTACTTCTGTGTAGAAGCAGAGTGCCTTTTCTTTAAAGTAAGTTTGATTGTGTGTTGTTTAACGTCACTCTCGATAAATTTTCGTACATATGGAGACCCCACCATATTCCGGTGGAGAGCTACAAATTTTGACCTATACTCGGCACTTAGGGCCATTTGAAGCAGTGAGAGATCTTTTTCATGCCAGCATCTACTGCGACACGGGACCTCGGATTATACGGTCTCATCCGGGGGACCGGTCTCCATGTCCCACAGTGTGATTCGAACCCGCGACGTAAGATCAACTCATTACTTCGCGACTCTCGAGCAGAAGCTCTAACCACGACTTGTTTGAAGTTAAAATCATGCCATTTGATAAGTTCCATTTTATTAAAGAAACAGTTATCTATGACATCATAAAAAGACAACTTTTTATTTTATTTTAAGGAATGATTGCATTCAATACAGACAAGTCATGTGATTTATGTAAATGACATTTGATAATTTGTTTGTGTTTTCTAAGTCTTTCACCACTTCTCATATATATTGAAGCACAAAAATTTGAAGCTCTTCTTTTACAAAAATGAAAATTTTTAATTAAAAAACAATGTTTCTTGGTAGAGCATTTGCTGGACTCTTTCGACACTATAACCTTAGAAGGTAGGAATCTAGGTAGGGTACAAATAATTCACTTAAATTAAAAAAAAAATAAAATGGGTCGGAGTATAGCTATCTTAATTTTTACTGAATTATTGCGGTAAAATATTTTAAACAAAGAACATAAAAATAATCCCAGATTCTTTTACGTACATTTGTATGCATCTGTTGATGGATATCTGAAAGGACAGGACGTACATACTGTGTCAACATGTCCCTGTATCCTGGCTCCTTCCATGTTGAACTCAGCACAAGTATTTCCTAATGATAATACATGTAATGGTGTAAAACAACTTATACAAAGACCAAACAAACAAACAATCAAAAACAAACAAAATATTACACAAAAAACTTACCTAAGATGTTTGTAGAGGGTGCACAAACCTCGACTGTGGCGTTGAGGTATGTATTTATGACACAATGGTATACAAAGTCTGTTTGGCCTACACAACTTTGTATCTCGCTTGTACAGCTTTTATTAACTGATGCAGACTTCCATTCCAAACTTGTTCTCGGACATCTTATTACATTTACTACTGTGTTAATAGATGCTGGACAATATATGGCTGCAATTAAACTCTAAAACAAGAAATTGAGAATATATGCATAAAATACAGGTACATCTACACATCCATAATTTCACAAGTTTATCAGATAGTATGAGGCAAATTCTTACCATTGAACAATAACAAACTATCCACCATAATCCTATTTGCAACGTCTTACACTGCCATGATAAATTACAGATCATTCAAAATATTGATTAATAAAATGAAATGTTAGCTGTTCAATTTGATTTACATAATACTTACAGTACATGTATATTGCTTTTTAAGATTGTCCTCCTTAGAAAAGGTATTTATTATGAGCATAAGTAAGATTGACAATTGAATTTTCAAGTCGTAGTTCCTATAGTTGTTAATATTAACCACACAAAAAAAGACTTAAGTTGTTACCCCCTTTGTCAGAAGGGACCAGTTCATGTTGAGTATATTATTTCTCTACTTTATCTCATTTTTGACTAATCAAAAGACTGGGAAAATCGGTTGTATTCAAATTCCCTCCCAACCGTGCAACACGAAATTTCAGCAACTATCTGGTAATATTTGTCCATTCTTGTCATCTTCTTCTTATTTGTTCAATCGTCTGGCATGATTCTAGAGAGATTTCAAAGGTTAAACAGCAGGGCTAAGATACATTAACCCTTTAATTGAAAATAATTCTTAATCTACTGCACCATCCTGGGTTTGTCATTCAAACTTACTTCACAACTTTCAATAATTCAACATTGAATATTGAACATTAAATATGCATTGATAAATAATTATTTCTAGTATACTATATATTGATTTCACCTCCGATATTTCTGTTTCATATTTATCATTTATGATATATTTTTTCCCACTCTATATCGCTTTTATTTTGCCGAACTACCAATATTATGCAAGCACTGAAATGAACAAATGACTAAATTTGAGATTAATTTATGCCCTCATTGTTTCTGTACAGCAGGAGACAAATACAGAGTGTAACTTTCAAGGCTCCATGTGGAATTTAAACCATGGCAATCTTTGTATATATTATGTACTTTATAAAAACAAATATTGACCATAATTTTTTAAGGGTTAGGGCTAGAGCTTTCATACTTCACATATTTAATCCTTGTGACAAGAAGTTTCATTGGATACGAACAACTTTGACCCTTTGACCTTGACATGGGAGTATGACCCACTTTTTAAAAACTTTAACTTTGGCAATAACTTTTGAACAGGTGGTGCAAGGGCATTCATATTTCACAATTGTATTTCTTGCGATAGACTTTACTTTGGGTACCAACTTATTTAATTGTTTAATATTCACTATTTTGCCATACGGGGGCATCAGTATTTTACAAACACATTTTGCTTTTGTTTGTTTGGTTTTTTTTTAAAATTTCTATTTTTACGTGTATGACTTTATAAAATTCAATGAATGATTTTTTTTTTACTTATAAATACTTTGATCCCATAGTAACGTATATAAAAGTTGGTTTACCAAACATGTTTATCGTGTATGTAAGATATCAGCCCTTCAACTTTTTGAAAAAGTCATTGCCAATTGTTTGCTTGCCGCAAATGCTAACTATGGGACTCTAAACATGTTTAAAATGCAATTTTTTAAACGTTAAGACATGTTGCCATGGTAACTGTAACACATAGCAAACAATTTTTGCCTAATTTCAGTTAAGGGTATCAAAGACTTTTATCATATAGAGTTTGGAGAAATTTTGAGATTATGCGTGCCACAGCTCCTATATAAAATTTCAAGTCATTACAGAGAATGGCTCTCAAATATAAAATTTCAGCTTTGGTAGCATATGGTCTTTAAAAATCAAAAGATAAGATTACGTAACTTTCTTATGATCTGTAAACAAATAGCTAAATGTTAACACAAACAGAGAGCATGTGAACACACGGTATTTAATTCATCATGTCAAATCTTTTCCTCAACACTATGTTTATACATGTACATGTAAACAAAGCAAAAATTTGTACAAAATAAGTACAAGCGCTGTTTCTGCAAACCGAAGCATATAAAATCATAAACAAAAAGATATCTAGAACCAGTTAAAATTTGATTTATCTCCTGTATCTAATTAATACGTACATGATTCAATAAAATGATAACTACTACTAAATGATAACAACATTTAGATTGAATTTTCTCTGATTCTATATATTTATGGAACAGTTATCAGGGAAAAAAGAGAAAAATACATACTATGCTTGCTCTGGGTACCTCCATTAAAAAAAAACATTGATCGATATCGATATCCTTCGTACTTTAGAACTCGATATGCATGCCAAAACTTTGGTCTTATCTCAATCTGTATGAACTATATGAAGATAACGAACTACTAGTATTCGAGATCAAAAAATTATTAAACAATACAAAATTAGAGTAGAGCAAACACGGACGTCCAAAAAATCAAAGGTGGAATCAGGTGCCATGGAGGAGTAAGCATTCCCTGCCAACCAGTCACACCTGTCGTTTTCTCTTCGTCATGGTCAGGAAATACTGGAAAAATCCGTCGACAGTTCATTTTGTAAATTATGGTTTAACAATTACGGTAGTATGAAAAACGTCAGTCAGCAATCGACTTACAATGATAAAATGTCTTTGCTGAAAAGGTCAATGTGTAGACCATAAAACTTACAAAATGGAGACTTTACATGAGACTGCAGATACTCTTTTTCATTAACTTGTTTTTAAAACATGTAATATACAAGTAACTCGTTTTAGAAATTGTTTATACGTAGAGCATGCTCTTTCGTATCGAATCAACTGAGAGCTGTTGATAAAGGTTTTGCTGCATATCATGTAAGGGACGTTGACGATTGAAAAGTTAGTCATCACGTTTATGTATTTTTTCTGAGAAGTAATACTATTACTTGGTAAAATGAGTTAAATAATTTCGATAAATGGCCTCAAATTTAGTTCTACACTTGGCACTTAGGGTCACTGAGCAGAGAGGGTTCTGTAGTATACTAACATAAGTCTTGGCATAGGACCTCGGTTTACAAAGTCTCATCCGAAACCCCTTGGTTTTCACTTTTGATACAAGTACTAGTGTTGGGAAAGGAATATTCACTACCTATTTTATCGTTCGAAAGACAGATTGTGGGGAATACTGCCTTGATTTCTAGATAATTATGCTCTTTGCTAGGGGATGTTCCGTCTTGTATGGAACGCCAAATTAACATATATTCAAATATTTGTACCTATCTTCAAATAATTGCACCTATATTCAAATAATTGTACCTATTTTCAAATGATTTGAAGATAGGTACAATTAAATTAAAGATAGGTATTCATGAATAATTATACCTATCTTTAAATAATCATACCTATGTTCAAATGAATTATACCTTTTTTTAATGGAATTACACCTATCTTCATTTCAATTAAAGATAGGTTTAATTGAATTATACCTATCTCTAATTCATTTGAAGATAGGTATAATTGATTTAAAGATAGGTACTGTACTGATTTGAAGATAGGTTCAATTAAGACATATCCACAAATGATTTGAAGAAAGGTATTACGTAATATCGCGATAACCTCGCAGTTATCTAACTTACTACCGCTCTTTTGCGGGGGAATCGAGAAAGCTCAAATCTCACGAGATTACCGGGGCACATGCCATTGTTTACAGTAGACGAGTAGTGACAATCGAATGATATGAACAATTTTATGCCGAAAGTACAACGTATTGCCAAGAATTGAATTCCAAACAGTAGATTGTCAAATAAGGAAAGTTAAGATTATTTTTTCAGCTTTAAAATGCCACGATTTTCAATGAAAATTTAATGAGAAGAGCCCGCTGTGGCAACGCACTTTGAAAAAATTACGCACTTTGAAAAAATTTTTCAAAGTGCGTTAATTTTTGGGACCAGGTTAACGCACTTTGAAAAAAAACTTTTTTTTTCAAAGTGCGTTAATATGGACCATATTAACGCACTTTGAAAAAAAAATTCTGCATGGCTTAGTCAATATTCCTACAAATCTTAAGTATGATAACTTATCATTTGAACCTGATTTGATACTTTTTGTCCCCCGCTTGAAAAGTGGGGGATATTAATTTGGGTCCGTCCGTCCGTCTAGCTGTCCGTCCATCCGTCTTTCTGTAACGCTTTCGTTTCCACACGATATCTCGACAAGCCTTTGGGCTTTTGCAATGAAATTTAACATAACAGAATCCCTGTGGCCTTAGGAAGACCCCTTTTGAATTTGGGGTCAAAAGGTCAACATTCAAGGTCGTAAAGAACTATGAACGATAGTATTATTCTTCCGCCTATCTCTAAGTCAATTCTCAAAAGTTAACATCTTGGAATGATTCTCAAAATTTTTATACATATTTATATGAATTTTCATAAAACCTTACTTATTTGGGATACCAAAGAGAGATAACTCTATAATTTCGGCAAAACTTGTGTTTTCCACTATAGAAATCAACGGAAAACTGAAAATATTTTTAAAACAACTCCCCCCTCCCCCGTGAAACAAAAATTCCTTTTTACAGATAATATGGACTGTCATTTTACAAATTTATGCCAAAGCTTTTTGTGTTTCACGGGGGGGGGGGGGGGGGGGGCATATGTTTATAGACAAAAAACGAAAAAAAATGCTTATTTTTCACCAATTTTAAAGCTATTTAAAAAACTAAATAATTGTATTTTATTAATTTATATATGCTTTATTTATTTGCGTAAAACATGAGAAAAGATATTAGATACATGTTAAATGAACAATTCCTATGAAAATATCATGTAAGTTAAATACCTGGAGGTTAACAGAGAGAATATCAGATATGGTATCAAATTAACATCGAAAAGCAGACAGGTACTTAATATAATTAAATGTAATTAATGTTATTAATATTCTGATTTTCCTGAAAATGAACTTAAATAGACTTTGAGATTTAAAAGAACAAAATTTCGATTTACTACAGACTTCCTTGTACAGTGCTTATACTGTATTTAGAATGCACTTTTTTCCAAATATCATTGACACTTAAGTTTACGAGTTATAGAAATAGATACATCTGGGTGGGAATGATAAAGAGTTAAGCTGATAGACCTTAATTCAGCCAGTCTTTTCTTCGTTGTCCATTTCTAGGTTTTCTTCAATCCATCAGTTTTTAGAAAGAAACACATCAAAGTAAGGGCACCGCAAAGCGGAGCATTCCTTCCCAAAAAGCATGTTCAGTAAATCAAGGCAGCATTTGACATCGATCGCGATACAAATTACGTCAATTCCACACAGATAAAAAAAAACATACACATAAAGTAATAACACACATAATCGCATTACTATATCCCATCATACGTTGCGAGGGGGTAATACTGTTGTCTATTTCTAAAATATACATGTAAGTCTAATTCCTTTTGTTTCCTGAAAATTTTTTCAAAGTGCGTTAAATGTTTACATGGTGTAAAATTATGATGTACAGTCTTAACGCACTTTGAAAAATTTTTTCAAAGTGCGTTGATTTGGTCCCAAATTCAACGCACTTTGAAAAAATTTTTCAAAGTGCGTTAACCTGGTCCCAAAAATTAACGCACTTTGAAAAAATTTTTCAAAGTGCGTAATTTTTCAAAGTGCGTTGTAACAGCCCGCTTTGTTAAAAATATCGTAAAAAATGTAACATTTAAGGATTAGCTCCTCTCAAAAATTAATTAGGCTGGTTCAGCGATTGTTAAGGAAGGTATTCCACCAAGATTTTTTACTTATCTGACCTTATAAATTCTACAATGGTCGATCTTGCATTGAATTCCATAGCACATTTGTCCCCGGCCAACAGACGTTCCCTACCTCCATCGCGAAAGAGTTCCACTAAATTAAGTAATCGCGATATCAAGTTATAAATACCTAAGTTCAATTCGTTTTATGTTGTTGGTAAATAATGAACGCTCCCTTGGAGACAATATTGAGTATGGAGGGAAACACAAAGAACCTACAGAGCGACGACTACAAGGATGAAATAAAAATAAAGGTCAACTCAAAATATGCAAAAAGCATCATATACTTATAAAAATACACATGTATATCATGTAGGTATATCTGGTATTGCAGCCAGATGAAGATTCCAATAAACTTTCGCGCCAGCTGTGGCGTATCGGAAATGACGTATGATAAAGGGGGTAGTTGATATGTCCAATATCTTTAATCAGTTATACCTATCTTTAATTCATTGCATTTGTACCTATCTTCAAATCAATTGTACATATCTTCAAATGAATTAAAGATAGGTATAATTGAATTGTACCTATCTCTAATTCATTTGAAGACATGTACAATTGATACAAAGATAGGTACAATTCATTTGAAGATAGGTACAATTCAATTGAAGATAGGTACAATTATTTGAAGATAGGTACAAATATTTGAATATAAATTAATTTGGCGTTCCATAGTCTTGCAGTGCTCTTGTTTTGATTTCATTAAATAGTTACATTGTCTACGTACTTTGTCCTTAAATATTCATACCTTCAGTATCCCATTTCTTCCTCAGTAAATTTGTCTTTATATCATCAAGTAAAAAATTGTTTTACTATTTTTACTATTTCAGTCAAACGAGTCGTTCCATTTCTCAAACCTTTATTGTCTTTAATAAAAAAATAAACATTATTAACCCACAACACAATACAAAACCATAGAGCGTTGAACATCACAATGGACATTATTTTGTCCTTTTAAAGATTGGGCTATACTCGATTACAAAATGAGCGATTTAATTTTTTCTATGTATCAGTTTTGGATATTTGTTATTTTGATAGTACCATAATTTAGAGGCAATATTATATTTCTTTTTAGGAGAAATTCTTTGATCAGGGGAAACAACCCTTATGATATGCATATGAAGACAAATCATTGTGTCAACAGTAAAAATGATTTTTTTATTTTTGAAAAAATAGGCTAATTTGTCCTGATAATTTTCTGTGCAATAAAAAAGGTAAAGAACATCATAATTATAAACCAAAAATAGGTTAATTTGTTCTTATAATGTTTTTGCAATAAAAAAAAATTAAATCATGTTTTACACGCAAAAAATGTTCAAAGTTATAATTAATTTATTTTGGACACATTACTTTGATACATCTTCTTAGGGTGGATGTTGATAAAAACAGTCAAAGCTTACACAGAAATGTGCCAACAGTATAATAAATCATAATCAACTTATAGAGAACACACACGCAATATCTTTAAGGTTTGTTTACTTTGTATCAACATGGTTTCTTTCATCCTTGAACCAGAAAAAGAGGGAAAAATCTGTAGCTTTAGGTGGATTAACCAAGTACAATATATAAATAATCAAGCGCAGTAAGTAATGATTTACTGAATACGTCTTTGTAATATATTTCTGTGATAAATTAATCATGCGTATTCGATAAGAAAATCCAATCTCACATTTAGATTTAATTGGTTGAAGAAGAATGCATTTCGGATTACTGCTCTTGATATTTTTATCAGCAGCAAAAGTTACATCTGTATTTCAAGAAAATTTGTTTCAAGAAATTCCTTTTTCGTCGTATGAAAATTCGTCAATCCTAAGGGAACTAATCCTACCTAAAACTTACAAAAATGCAGCAATGTGTGCTGTCCGTTGTCTGGAAATCGGTGCATGTCGTTCAATGGTTGTATGTAAGACTGAGGAGTACCCCGTGTGTAAGCTCCTCACCAAGTCGGATGTTACAAAAGTCAAGCATCCAATCTCCACTCTGTCAACTTTATTTCAAGGTAGGTCAAAATTGTTATCTATTTTGTAAAAGATGATTGGTTGTTTGTTGTTTTACGTCCTATTCGAGATTTATTTTATTCAGATAGAGACATCACTATATACCGGTGAAGGGATTCAAATTTATACCTTTACTCGGCACTGAGGGCCTTTGAGCAGTGGGGGTTCTTTCTTGTGCCTGCCAACACCTACCGTGGCACGGAGCCTCGAAGGTCTCATCCGAAAAATAAAACAATAACTTTCATCGCCTTCGCTCGGCGAAAGAAGAGTTGCTACCAATTTTTTTATTAATTTTTTTTTACTCAACAGTTTTATGGCAAACACACTTATTTCCGATCACGCAGTCTGCAATGTATAGTTAAAGACATATCACTGAGGGAGTCGACAAGTAGCAGTTCCACAAGAACAAGCCTATTTCCTGAGGCTTAATAATTTAAAATGCATAACATTTTTTTAATATTTGAAGGAGACAAGGGTAGATGACATGGGATAAATCAAAATTGTTTAAAGGTCAATCACAAATTTAAAAAGTTGTATGTCAGGTTTTTTTTCTGCAAATACTTGTAGTAAATATCGAACAAAAAGATTGACAATTTATGTCTATGACAACTAGTAAGACAACTGAATACTTTTAACTTACTAATGCATAGATAAATCTTATTTAGAATTATTAATTAATTCTTTGACAACAGATTGAAGAAGCCAAGGCTGAAGACACGAGCATGGCCACAATTACAACGACAGCCAGCACAGGTGCTAAGGACCCTCCTGCAATTTTACCTGGTCCTAACATAGTTATAGACGAACCTATCCACAACTAGTAATTGGTGTTAGTATGGCAAAGCTCTGTGTAGAAATTCGAGTTTATACAGAAAGATTCAATAAAAGAAAGATTGTTCGTGAAAAAAATTCTTGTATTTTATCATCCTTGATTTTCTAAATGGTAATCCTCATGTGATGTTTATCTATTTACCATATCAAATTTTCTTCAAATTATGATTTGACATATTATAAATTTCTGAAAAAGTAATCAACGCTCCATACTTCAAATACTATTTTCTGTTTGAATTTAATGTTATTAATTGTTGTTGATGAAAATCAATGTTTAGAATAAAAAAAAAAAGATGGTGAAATTTGGAGCAGAGGGATATTTTACCTTAAAAGAAAACTTTTTAATACAGTAGGTGTAATGAAAAAAAGATTGTTGAGTAAAGAATTTTTAAAATATATATTTTCTTTAATAATAAATCATTCAATATTTTAAAAATTTTGCTAAGGGCAATAACTCATTCTCATGTATCTTTATGATATACACACTTAAGGTAGGATTCTTCTCTGATTTCTGAGTATATGAAATATTCAATGTATATTTGCTTATATGTCTTATATATTTAGGTGAAAGAGATTTAAAAGATCATATTTTTCTTTCCTCATCACAATTGTACAACTTAAAATAAAAATGGTCAATTGTGTTTGAAAACTAGCAGGGACTATATTTTTGTTGGAATGGTGGCGTACGAAAACATCTTCTTCTCTGCCTCTCAAAATCATTATAGAACTATGAACTTAGTTATAATTTTTACACAATCAAAGACTAGAAGAATTTTTTGGGAAAAATTGTATCAGAAAATGTGCATATTTAAAGAAAAATGCACCTGCTTAATTCTGTTCTTTTTGTGAAAACCAACATTGTAGAAATAATATATGTTTATCATTGAAGGGCAAGTTGGGCGTGAATGGTCTCTGGAAGGCTGTTATTGAAAGCATGACATATATAAAGACAAGACCCCTATAGAATCTGCCATTTGCAATGTACTTTCACTTTCAAGTCTTAAACATTTGGACAAAATAAACAGGGAAAACAACTTTCCAGAGGCTATCCAAGTCCAACTTGCCCTTCATTGATAAACATATTTTGTTTCTGCAATGATGGTTTTCACTAAAAGCACGGAATTAATTAGGTGTATTTTTTTGAAAATATATGCATTTTTAAGAAGAATTTTCTCAATTAATATTATTCCAAGTATTTTTTTATCAAGTGACACTTTCTATCTGTTAATCAATGAAAAATTTATAAACTGTAAAAGTTTTAACTTTATACCTCACATAGTTTTGGGGCTATTGTAAAAATAAATTTTTGGACATGTTGACCTTTGACGAAACCTTAAATTACCTAGATTCCATTGTGAAAGTTGTATTCTGTAAGGATGGTAAAGCTGAAAGTATATTCTTCGTATCTAGGGTGTGTTGACTTCTCTGAATTAAATTGTAGCAGCTTTGAACTGAAGAATATAAAATAAGTAGTTGTGTCTGAAAATTATTCTTAGAGAGTAAAAAGAAAAGTTTGATTGATTGATTTGCAAAAAGTGTCGGTAAAACTATTGCAAATCTTTAAAGGTATACTTGTATTAATAATTGACATATTACATCTGAATTTAATATTCGTCGTTAGATCTCATGACTTTAAAATTGACAGTAATTATGTACACAGACGCAGAAAAATCTTTGAATAATGTCCCTATACTAAATATTACAGTTGCTATGAGTTTGTTCCGAGTAGATGAAGGGTCCAGAAAACAAATCAAATCAATGAATGAGGATGAAAAAATACATCCATTTTTTTTAATGGGAAATAAAGAAACCCTGACGACAGACAGAAGGGAACTCTAAGCAAAACAATTCAAGAAATGTTCAACTGTGAAAATGCGGAAAGAAATATGAAAAACAAAATTATGCAGCGTACGGGAAAACATCATACAAGTGCAAGAAATCAACCTATTTTCAGAAATTCTGTAGATCAAAATAATTCACAAAAGAAGAGAGCATAATCTTCGAAAAGGAGCAGGTGATTTCGAATATGAGTATTACAATTTCTTTCTTCGAGCGGTCAACATAAAAACAGAAATGTCTGAGAATTCATGTTTCACAAGTTTCAACGTTAAAGGTTAGACAGTTAAGTTCAAAATTGACACTGGGTCCCAAGTCAATATTCTTCCAAACTCAATCTTCCAAAAACTGAATGATGTCAAACTCACAAGAACAAAAACAACATTAACGAAGAAGACAAACTCAATGTGTCAGAAAAATGACAAATCCATCTACAAAAAGAAAACTTGAATACTTTTAACAGAAACGGTCCCGTTTTCATTTGGGTTTAAAGTCACAAATGAATTGGGACTTATTCATGTCGTCATGGCCATTCAGTCCGAAATTGAAAATCCAATGAAAGCATTTCCCAAAGTATTTTCAAAACTAGGATATCTGAAAAAAATCCTATCACATTAAACTGCACAAGTCGACAACTCCGGTCATTCATCCTCCAAGAAAGATCCCTACAGGTTTAAGTGATAGAAACAGTTCTTGATGAAATGGAGGGAAAGGGTGTTTCCGGAAAGTTAACTTACCGATAGACTGGGTTGGGTAAACTCATTGGTGGTGATTAAAAAAACCAAAGTCAAAGAAAATAAGAGTATACCTTGATCTAAGATCTCTAAATAGTGGAATCAAAGGGGAAATTTTGAACTTCCTACTATAGAGAATATTACCACATGCATGTCTGGAGTGAAATACATGAGCAGACTTGACTGCAGTCATGGATATTAGCAAATCCCTTTAGACAGCGAAAATCAACATCTTTCAACATTCAACTCCCCATTTGGTAGATACTTCTACTTTCTACGAATGCCATTTGGGAATAATTCCGCTCAGGACGAGTTTCACAACTGTTTGGTGGACTTGAAGGCGTGGAGACTGACATAGATGACATTCTTGTTTGGAGGAAAACAAAAGAAGAACACGATGACAGACTACTTGCAGTACTACGCAAATGTCAGGAGGTAGGACATACAATAAATGATGGAAAATTTACATGAAAGTCATTTAGGCATTGAGAAAACAAAGAAGCTATCGATAGAATTCATATTTTGGCCTGGAATATGATTTTTCAAAATGCAGCATATGTCTTGAAAGCAGGAACTTGCACACTAAAGAACCAATGAAAATTTCAGAAATTCCAGACCTACCAGGGGAAACAGTAGGAAAATATTTATTCAAATGAAACAATTACAATAATCTAATGGTTGTTAATTACTATTACATCTGTATTACTCAAGATAGCAAAGCTTTAGATTACAAAAGCTACATTTGTCATCAAATTGACATCAATTATTTAAAAATCAATATTTGCAATACATGATATACCTCAATATGTTAGGATTGACTGTGGTCCACAAAATACATCATCTGAATTCAAGAAATTTGAAGAAGAGTGGGGATTTACTCACCAGAATTACGAGGGACGTTCAATAAATAATGTCATCAGCTCGATGACATACAATATAGAAATCATATGCCATTAAGCTTGACTTTCTCTAATTATTGAATAAGTTGTTAACAGTTTATGTGACAAATTTTCATCACATATTTCCATTGTGATAAGAAGCTATTCGAGACACTGCATTTAAAATGAATCGTCAAGAATCAGTAGACCAGAGTGAAATTTAAACGCCCCATTAAAGCTGCTGTAAAACTTGTTAAGAATCCCAAAGATACTGTAGACGTACTTTTTTCCACGAGGTCATAATTCCGCGGAATCTCAATATCTGTTTAATCTGCGGGTAGAAAATTACGCGGATTTTCTGGATTGTCACTATATACCGTACATTTATATTAAGTACGCTTGGACAAATTTCCACCGAAATTTTGTGACCGTGTACATAGCGTAAATTAATACCACGCGGAAAAAAATACTTCTACAGTATATAGAAATATGTGAAATTTACTAACCAATGTCTGTTTTATACACACATGAGCAGGTGCATTTCAATGAACAAAAAATGATATAATGGGCATCAAAAATGGGTACCGTCCTTGGCAACAAGGACATACAACAACCAATGTATATTTGCAAAAATTTAACAACAAATTATCACTGAGTATGTTTAATTGCCTTTAAGACACATAGCAAATTTGATAGACATCATTTTGGGGGTAGTTCACATTGTTTTAAAGAAACATTTGATAGTAAAATGTTTAATACTCAAAGGTCACCCAATATCTTTTAAAAATGAGTGAAAAAAACAGCGTGTAGGAATATCTTTACAATTATTTAAAAAATAAAAAATGTACTTATCCATGTTTGTATGAAGTTCAAACAGATAAAGAAAGTTGAATCCATTTTGCTTTAAACCCTCAAAACAAATTTACAATGAGATACACTTGAAAAAATAGCGAAGGCCTGAAAAGAGCAATAAATTGCAAGAGCACAAAAACAGTTTTATATGCTATTGCCTTACATATTGGTGGTCTTGTTGTTCAAAATCTTATTGGGGAGTAATTTTAATTTTGGAAGAGTCTAGAAAGCAAAAATTTTGCAAAAAATTGAAAAATGTATTAGAGGATGGAGCCAGAATGAGGAATTCACAACATTAAATTTCTTCATGACAGCTTCCAAACCCACAGGTTATGAAGAGTTAAGGATTTTTGGGGATAAAAAGAAAGTTATTGTTTTGTCACACCAACAATATTGGCCAGCACTTTCAACCTTTGACTTGTTTCATTTCCCAACCTTGAAAAAACACCTTTCAGACAGAAGAAACAAGTACAGGAAATTATAAGACCTGCCATATTCCAGAATACGAAGGGTCATACTCAAAAATGTGTTCCAAAAACAATTAGAAATTGAATAAAATGTTACGGACATGTGTTTTAATTAAAAGAGAATATTTTAGTTTTATTATTAAGCGTTTTTGTTTCTTTCCGAGCACCGATGACATTATTTATTGAACGTCCCTCGTACATTCAAAATTATCACCAGTCAAATGGTCTGCAGAAAGATTCGTTCTGAGTGATATACCCCCGGTATGCTACACAAAGCACAAAACGAAGGAAAAGATCTACAGTACTGTAAAGTACTACAAATTTCTAGAGAAACAATTTTTATACAATTCACTTCAGGCCGCGCGTTTCCCTGTCTTCAAAATTAGAATCTGTTTTCACAATTGCTTGGCGACAGTAAGCTACCGAATTCTAAACTTTAGGACTGAATTTTTAGTCATCAGTCATTTGGATCATGTAAAAAGCATGTGTCGTCATTACTTCCGATTGAGACAGTAAGTAGCGCAAAAAGGTGTATTATTTTGTTTATATACAAGTTATGAGCTAATACTGGCGTAAGAAAAGACATTTCCGTGCAAACTATTTCCGCTAGAAGTGCCAGCTAAAAAAGTGCGAAAGACTCCCAACAGGAAGCAGTACAATGGAACACCTTCTCATTACTAGTAATGAGTTTCTAGTTATTATTATCATTATTATTGTGACCGACTCATGTTTTTATATATTGTGCACATTGCATAGCAATGTACATTACATGTGCATCTATTCATTAAATTAATTATGTATGTTTTTATTTGCAGCACACTCCTACAGCTGAATTATATAATTATTCATTGAACCTGTAGTTAAGTGTTTTAATTTTTTAAATTATTCTTTTCCAGAGAGGCCCAGAGTTAGCCTTAGGGCTCTAATTATATTCTGGTCATGGTCATTTTGAATCTTTTAGTTTATTTGTTTTTTTTAGTGTTGTCTTATGCTTTTCGATTGGTTTTTGTTTTTCCCTTTTTTTTTATCTTTTGTGGTCAATTTTTGCCTGTTTGTGTAAGGTGATAAAAGTGTAATTTTGTCAGTTTTATAAATCAGACGTTTGACTTTTAGACCTACCTTTCTACTTGCATGGTAAGTAATTCTTTCAAACTAATGAGTGATATGATTATAATTTTATTAAATGTGATATCTGTAATTTATGCACTTGATTTCATAAATAACTTTTTTGGAGTAAATGTATATTGAGAGAGAGATTATAGATATTGAGTAATGTGTAAATATAGTAAATACATTTATGTCTCACTTTTTCATATTTTCAAAGTAAACTTTATTTTATGATTAGTTTAGATATCTACAAGGTTTTATTGTTGATTTGTAGATATTGAGATATTCCTATAACTATCTACATTGACAAGACGATAGAGTAATTTGGGGATTTCCTTTTTCAAAAAGATTACATTTGTCTTATTAAGTTTTGTATTGATTTTTGAAATCCCCAAATTACTCTATTGGTACAAAGAAAATACACAATAAGCAGATTAATTTAATATTTTTTGATCTGTAGTTTCTCAGTCACTGTCTCAATCGGAAGTAATGATGACACGTGCTTTTTACATGATCCAAATGACTGATGACTTCAGTCTTAAAGTTTTACTTTTTATAACAGAACATCACAATTATGAATAGGAGTTGAAGTGTAATTTTTCTCTTGAAAAAAAATCAAGTCATACACAATGTTAGCTGTTTTGAATTCAACGCTATTGTTGTTTTACAGAAAATTATTTCAAATTTTGTAAGCATTAAGTCGCTATGCCTTTCAAAATCTATAAATAATAACTCAAGTCTATATGCTGTTATATACTTTATCATGTGATCAAGTTTGAGCCAATCAGAGAGCTTGGAATAGATGAGAAAAATAATATGATTTGTTATTTCATTATAGGTTTTTTTTTTTCGTATTCCATCGTAATAAAGAGATTGTCTTGTTCATATCCAAACCTGAACTACAAAATAAAGAGAAAATCTTACTTATTTTTTAGAAATCTATAACTCAGCTTGACCCAACAGCCTTGTTGTTTATCTGACATCACCATCATACACGTCTGTTACATTATTATCATTATATTTTTATTATACAATATTTAAAAAAGCGCTTCATGTAATTAAATCAATCACTCTTGCTAATAACCTCATTAATAACAGGAGGTCCATGGGCCTTCTAGGTCACCCAAGTATCATGTAACAACTTTCCAAAAATTGAATTTGGTTTGTGTTTTAAACTAGAGGCCACAACATTCACAAATTTAAAAGAGACACCATTGCTTATCATAACTGTACATTTAGTATGCTTACTTTGGAACGACTTTACCGGTCCTCAGAAAAACGCGCTAAAATGTACTATCGCCGAAGGCTACTTCAGTTATATGAGATCGTGTGAGCGATCGAAAAAAAAAAATTAAAATACGATCGATCGAACTTTTGACCTTTTCAACTTTGGGGCCATATATTTTAAAATTTGGAACGACTTTACTTAACTGGACCTCAGCAAAATACAGCATATATGAGTTCACGTGATCGATGGAAAAAAAAATGATCACAAAATCGAATTCTAGGGTTAAAAGTTAGTTTACAATTTTTGAAACGAAAATACTGTTTATTCATTGAACAAGATGTGTTTGTGAAACACTGATGCCCCCGTATGGCAACAAATTAGCGAAGATTAACTTTTCTTAAATGCAAACTCACTGGAAATACAGCTCTGAAATAGAAAATAAGGCCAGGGTAAAAAAGTTTTCATCAGTTTGGAAATATTGGTATCCAATGAAGGGTCTTTTCACAAGGATTACATATGTGTAGTATGAGATCACTAGCCCTTAGCGTTCAAAAGTTATGGCCAAGGTTTAAGTTTTTTCATAAGTATGAAAATCTCCAAGGTCAAGGTCAAAAGGTCAAGGTAATTGGTATCTAATGAAAAGTCTTATCACAAGGATTACGTATGTAAAGTATGGAAGCCCAAGTTCTTAACGTTCAGAAGTTATGGCCAAGGTTAAAAAATTAATAAGTAAGTCAAACTCCAAGGTCAAGGTCATAAGGTCAAAGGTCTTCCTATCAAATGAAAGGGCTTGTCACAAGCATTAAATATGTAAAGTATGAAAGCACTAGCCCTAACCCTTTTAAAATTCTTGTCAAGCTTTGCTTTTTTAAAGTAGGTAGAACTCCAAGGTCAAGGTCAAAGGGTCAAAGTTCATGGTATCCAATGAAGGGTCTTCTCACAAGTATTACATATGTGAAGTATGAAAGCTCTATCCCTTACCGTTCAAAAGTTATGGCCAAGGTTAAAGTTTTCTCATAAGTACGGAAATCTCCAAGGTCAAAAGGTCAAGGTTGGTGGTATCCAATAAAAGGTCTTTCCATAAAAAATATATACGTGAAGTATAATTGTCCTGGTATCTACTGTTCAAAAGATATGGCCAAAGTAAATGTTTGGAATTTTTGTGTAAAAGTGGGTCAAAGTCCAAGGTCAATGTCAAAAGGTCAAATTTGGTGGTACCCAAAGAAAGGTCTTGTCACAAGGAATACATATGTGAAATATGAAAGTCATAGCTCCACTAAATTAAAAGTTATGAGAAAGGTTAAAGCTTTTGCAGACAAACAGAGAGACAGACAGACGGACGGACACGACAAAAACTATATACCCCCGAAACTTTGTTTACGGGGGCATAAAAAATCGACAAGATAAAATTGTCAATAAGGCGTATTCTAAGAGTCAATTCTTTCGGACTATCATTATTTCATGTAAATAAACCAACGAAATGGCGTTGAAGCTGGATTATGACCTTGCAAAAATTACAGAAGAAACTAAATTTCTTAATGTATCCAAAAGAACGGGTCACTAGCCCTAATCTCGCGGATGGTATGCAAGGACTAAGACGTTTAGACGAAATCTTACTGGCAGATGTTCTACTAACACTAATCAATCAAATAATGTGCAAGGACTAACCCTAATCTCTCGGATGGATGCGAGACTAATCCTTATCAGTCGAATACTTGTGCAAGGACTAACCCTAATCTCTCAGGTGGGTACAAGACTAACCCTTATCACTCAAAAAGTATGCAAGACTAACCCTTCTTTGTTGAGTCACGTAAATATTACGTCATAGACGCCTGAGCGCGAGGATCTTGCGGATCTGGCCCAGGGGCCATAAAAGTGAAACGAGCTCACTTTTGATCTCGGTCTCACTTTTCCATTATATATTTCTTTGGTTAAAGTAAGACTGAGATCGACAGTGAGCTCATCTCACTGTTATGGCCCCCAGGCCTGAAGACCGGTAAAGTAAAGTCTATCCAAAAAAGGTATAAATATTCCAAGGATGTATGTTGCTGCGCAAATGTCGACTACATGTATGTAAGTGTTTAGTTACTATTTTTACATATTTAAATTGAAACGGTAAAAATCCACGGTCCAATTTAAGTTTTTAAAAATTTTATCGATTGAGAAAGTGCATATGATTTATGCAGCAATTTTGTTGATTTTTAGAATTTTCTCGTTAACGGTATGCTTCGTTGACAATTATTTCTTGTCGTTTTTTTTCAATGAATAAACAATTTTCTTTCAACAAACGAGGTCATGATTGATTGTATGTTGTTTAACGTCCCTCTCTAGAATTTTTCACTCATATGAAGACGCCACCTTTTGCCGGTGGAGAGCTACAAATTTGTCCCATACTCGGCACTTAGGGCCATTGAGCAGTAAGGGATCTTTTTCGTGCCAGCACCTACTGCGACACGGGACCTCGGTTCAAAGGTCTCATCCGAAGGACCGATCGCTACGTCCCACAGTGGGATTCGAACCCGCAACGTAAGGATTGACTCCTTAATTACTTAACTTTTAACAGTCGAATTCGACCTGGGGGTCAAAAGGCCAAAAACGTCGTATTTTAATTTTTTCGATCGCTCGCACGATCTCATATATACTGAGGTCGCCTTCGGTGATATTGCATTTTAGCGCGTTTTTCTAAGGAAAGTCGTTCCGTGTAGTTCATTGGTTTAAAACCCAGGAGCAGAGGAGAAGATTTTAAAGATTTATGCATTTTTACTATATCATCAACTGAGCCCCGCCCTAACACCAGAACCCAATGAAATTCATAATTTTGGAACCTTATTCAGCATAACTATATACTTCGTGAGTTTATTTAATGCGCAGGAGGGGGAAGATTTTCAAAGAAATATTGCACTGTCACAGCATAATCTATATAGCCCCACTCTAGCACTAGAACCCCTGACCCTGGGACCATGAATTTGCCAATTTTGGAAGAGGCAGTCTTATTCAACATAACTATGTACTTAGTTAGTTATTTAATGCCCAGGAGTAGAGAAGAAGTTTTTCAAAGAAATAATGCATTTTCACCATATAATCAATAGAGTCCCGCCCTACCAGTAGAACCCCTGACCCTTGGGTCACAATTTGGTAGAGGACTCAATTCTAATCACAATCATGCCAAAAGTTTGTCCATCTGATGTCCAGGGGTAAAGAAGATTTTTAAAGATTGCATAAATTTTAGAGGTTTTCACCTCATCCCTCAGGCCCCTAGGGGGGGCAGGGACCATGATATTCACATTTTTTATTTCCCTTCATCCGTATATGCTTTGGTTGAAATTGGATGAGTGGTTGCAGAGAAAAAGCTGAAAATGTTCAAATGTTAACACACAATGATAAATATACTTCACTTAAAAAAAATGGGCAAAAAATAGCTATTTTGATTTTTATTGAATCATAGTATTCAAGTGATTGTCCAAAAAAAGAAAGAAATTGAAAGAGAACATTAAAGATAATTTGAAAGACAATTTGTTTTACGTACATTTGTATGCATCTGTAGATGGATATCTGAAAGGACAGGACGTACATACTGCGTCAACATTTCCCTGGATCCTGGCTCCTTTAGTGTTGTACTCAGCCCAAGTATTCCCTAATGATCATACATGAAATGGTATTAAACAACTATAGAAGACCTTATACAAAGACAAACACACAAACCAAACAAAAACTTACCTAAGATGTTTGTAGAGGATGCACAAACCTCGACTGTGGCGTTGAGGTACGTATTTATGACACAGTGGTACACAAAGTCGGTTTGTCGTACACAACTTCGTATCTCGCTTGTACAGTTTTTATAAATTGATGCGTTTTTCCATTCGAAACTTGTTCTCGGACATCTTCTTACATTTACTACCGTATTAATAGATGCTGGACAATATATGGCTGCAATTGAACTCTTAAACAAGAAATTGAGAATATGTATCACATAAAATACTACTACATATCCATAATTTCAAAAGTTAATCAGATATTATTAGTATGTTATTTAATTTATTAAATATTGTTTATATAAAATCATGTAGATTGTATCATATTTCAACATGCTTGTTATCACGTGATTCTATAAGCCAATCAGATTCTTAGCATCTTGTCTTGTTCCTGCAACTGTAGTGTTACATCTCAAAGACTTTCTCTAGATTCCTTCGGAATATATTCTTCTCCTAGCCAACTTGGATTTTTTGTAGTGTATTCATAATATGTGGACTATTTACAAGTGGTAAATGCATTTACAGTATGTGACTGCCGACCCAGGATACACGTGTGTTTGTTTCGTTTCAATGTTTACATGTTATGGTCGAATGACTTGAACTTTAGCCCGAGGCTCTTATTATTGTGACTATAGAAATTAAAATGACGGGAAGGAAAAGAAAGACAAGTGATATTCCAGGTAGGAATGTGCGTACTCGCAGTGAAAATCAAAGCACATCTAGATGGGACGCTAATATACCCGAAAATTGGTCGTCATCAGACTTAATACAAAAACTGAAAGACGCAAATATAGTAGTGCCAGCTACTTTAAAGAAATCTCAATTACTTCAAATTTATAAAGACAATGTACAAGACAGTCGTAAAGAGCTTAGCAGTTCGATGACAGGCGAAAGAACAATTGACATTAGTGAGAATCAAAATGGCGAAGACGATCATGAACTTCCGGCATCTTCGGAGAGAGCAAGTCATAACGAGGCTGGGCGGAAGTCAATAAATGAAACCAAAATAGACTCGCTGAGCCAAGCAATTGATACAATACAACAGTCTCTTCTGTCACTTACCAATGTTGTCAGCAATTTACAACAACGAAATCCCAACCAGAGTACACCGACATCGGAACCGGACCATGTTAATTTACCATCGGGCTCTCGTGTTCCATCGGATTCGGTCCCGTATGTCGAGACTGTGTCCACAACCCTCAGGAACAACATTATCCAAGGTAAGGATGTCAATCTTGCCGCCTTACTTCTACCTCGCGAAAATGAGGAACACAAAATTCAAGAAACGGAAGGCCGTTATATCTTACTGAAACAAAATACTGATGCCAGATTACAAAGAAACTTATCCATTAGCGAGTTTATACTGGCATTTTCAAAATACAAAAACATAATTTGTGAAGTATATCCGGAAAGAAGGATAGAATTGGATGCATACGAACGTGATATCGTGGAGATGGCGTCCATGACACGTGGTTCTGCTTTTTACGATTATCACAAGGTCTTTTCAGCGAGAGCCAGTGCCCTACTTCATCAAAGAAATATCAGAGTCGACTGGTCAATTAGGGACACGAAACTGTTTACGACTATTTTTGCTGGCCAGACGGTAATTAGATGTGAGAATTGCAACAGTACTACACACACTTCACATTTCTGCCCAAGAGCAAAATTCAGTGCAGTTCCAAATAGTTCACTTCCAGGACAGAACAGAAACAGAGGACAACAAAGCCAACTGGACGTGCAAGGAAGGCCCAGAATCACGCATAGGGGCAGAGAAATATGTAACAATTTTAACAGCGAGGCAGGATGCAACAGACCCTCGTGTAACTTGTTACATGTTTGTTCAACTTGTAAGATGGGAAAACATACTTCCACACAACAAATGTAAAACAACCACGAAACAAAATGAGGGCAACCAAAGTGAGAAGCAATGACTACCTGAATTTACCCTACCGTCAGATTAAAAAAAACAAGAAATTTTAACTACGATCAACATCAAAGCATTTAAGTCAGAATTGCACCATCATCCAGACAAAAACTTTGTAGATACTTTCATTAATGGATTGGAGAATGGATTTGATACAGGAATTTCTAAGCTGCCTTTGGCTTCATTTGAATGCAAAAACTTAAGTACAGCTAGGAAGAAACCTGAAGTAGTAGACACTTTACTCAAGTATGAAATTGACAAAGGTTATGTAGATGGACCATATGATGAACCACCGTTTGAAGTCTATCGTATTAGCCCTATTGGCGTTGCCGAAGGAAAATACTCAAAGAAATACAGATTGATAGTAGACCTCTCATCGCCTCATGACTCGGCATCAGAAGTTAGCATCAATAGCCTCATCGATAAGGAAGATTACTCGTTACAGTATGTGCGTATTGATGATGCCATAAGTATTTTGAAATCATTAGGCGTTAATTCATTGATGTGCAAGACTGACATTGTGGACGCATTCAAGCTATTACCTTTGTCAAAAACAGTGCAACCCTTTTATGGCATAAAATGGAGAAACAAATATTACTTTTATAAACGCTTAGTGTTTGGGTGCAGAAGTAGCCCCAAAATATTTGATATGCTTTCACAGGCCGTCTGTTGGATTTTAACCAATAACTAAAAAATCAAGCAGGTGTTACATTTGTTAGATGATTTCTTGACATTGGATCCTACAGAGGAGGAAGGATTCAGAAGTATGGCAATACTGACAATGGTGTTTGGTAATATAGGAATTCCTATTTCGGAGAAGAAAACGAAAGGACCATGTACAGAAATGGAATATTTGGGAATTATATTGGACTCTGTTAAAATGGAAGCACGAATCCCACCAGAAAAAATAGAGCGCATATTTTTTCTCATTGGCAATTTAAAGTCAAAACGTTCCTGCACAAAAAGAGAACTACTCAGCATATTAGGGCATTTCAATTTCGCTGCACGAATTATTCCAGCAGGCAGATCATTTATTTCCTATCTTTTAACTCTGGCCCATTCAGTTACTAAATTACATCATCATGTAAATTTAACTAAAGAATGCAGAATGGACTTGGCTATGTGGGAAACATTTCTAAAGCAGTGGAATGGACATTCGTTCTTTCTGGAGGAAAATGTGACTTGTGCCTCAGACATATCCTTGTATACAGATGCTTCTTCTACCATTGGTTACGGGGGTTACTATTACGGAGAATGGTTCCAAGGAAAATGGCCTCCAGAAATTTAAGACCTCGGCGATGACGCATTATCTATGGCATTGTTAGAATTATATCCCATAGTTGTTGCCACTGTGATATGGGGGCATAAATGATGACAAAATTCAGAGAAGTAGCTCCAGCAGCAGCTGCAATGCCAGTACCAGTACCATCCTTGAAAGATTTAATCCTGTATTAGAGAAAGAGTCTAGGGACTTATGTGAATCTTCAATAAGCGACAATACAAGGAGGGCATACAGAACAGGATTTACAGTATATTGCCAGTTCCTTTCATCGATTGGAATAGAAGCGTCTAATTATAATCCACCTAAGATCTCAGAACAAACCCTTATTTACTTTGTTACTCATTGCTGTAATTCCCTAAAACTAACATACAATACCATCAAATTGTATCTTGCAGCTGTGAGATTCCATTATGTGAAGGCTGGTATTTCTAATCCTCTATCATCAGATGAAGCGTGTGCGAGGTTGCGAACAGTGTTGAGGGGAATTCAAAAACAACAAAGTTCTAAACAGAAAAGGAGGCCCATTACATACAGTGTTTTGATCCAAATTCAAAATGTCTTACAGCGGGGTATGTTCGGTTATTTCCTAGATACCATGCTGCAAGCTGCTTGTTCTCTAGCATTTTTCGCATTCCTTCGATGTGGGGAATTTACTGTGAACGATATAAATCAAGACAACCTATTGTGTGTGGAAGATGTCGTCATGGATCGGAACTACAAAGCTTACACTATCACGCTTAAAAGATCTAAAACTGACCCTTTTCGGAAAGGAATTCAAATCCGTTTATTTCAGTCAGAACAAACCGTGTGTCCAGTGAAATCCATGTTAAAATATTTAACCCTTCGTAGACAGTGGTACAACTGTGTCATGTCTTCAGCCTTATTTACGGATGAAACTGGAAATCCATTATCAAGACAATTTTTCATTACGAAACTAAAGCAGATACTCAAATCGCTGGGTTTGGATGATGAGAATTTCAATGGCCACTCTTTCAGAATAGGAGCTGCTACCTCTGCTGCCGGTGGACAAGTTGAAGATCACTTGATCAAAACCTTAGGTAGATGGAGCTCAGACTGTTACACCAGGTACATTCGTTCCGATGATCAAACTTTGTCACGTGCACAAAAGGCAATGTGTTGTCAAAAAGGTGTGTAAAAAGACTAGCTACTGTGTTGTGTAGTTGTGTATGTAAATATAATAGATCAGTTAAGCATGCAATTTAACATTTTATGTTCACATCAGGTTGTGTATTTGGTTTGTTTTCTCAAAACTTGGAGCGGATTGTTAAACAATGAACAGTAGTTTAAAAGCAAATGTAACTTACATTTTATTTTATCTCATGTTCACAATACGGGTTAATTTGGAATTCAAGAAGATGATTTGCTTTGTATCTATTTTCATTAGTTTTAAAAGTTTTGGTATCAGATCAAGAGTGGTGTTGTTAGATAATTCCTTTTGGGGCTCTCAGCTATTATATTGACATTATAATAACTTCATTTGGGCATTTCACACTTGGTCAAGTGTGTTATTTAACCCCAAAAGAAATTTTGTTTATTTTAAATCCATGTTAGATCCACTTTTACACACGCACACAGGCCATCGGCCACATTTCATTGTCTCAAGGCCATCGGCCATTTACATGCAAGCAAGGCCATCGGCCTAACTCACTCATGGCCATCGGCCTTACACTGTCACTAGGCCATCGGCCTCACATACATGGGGGCCTGCAGCCCACCACACATACAAGCCATCGGCTACCATATTTGGCCATCGGCCTAATACACATTGTATTTACTCATTAACAATGCCTGGTTGTATCAGGCATGTTGCCTGATAATTAGTGTAAATATCTAGAGTACTGTAAATACATTGTTTGCGTGTGTAATTTTTCATTATAGTTTGTTGCAATTTTATAATAGCTGAGTAGTTACCAGAAGGCAATTTGAATAAATTTGTAAATGTCATTTGTGTTGGTTTTATATAAAATGTTATTTAATTTATTAAATATTGTTTATATAAAATCATGTAGATTGTATCATATTTCAACATGCTTGTTATCACGTGATTCTATAAGCCAATCAGATTCTTAGCATCTTGTCTTGTTCCTGCAACTGTAGTGTTACATCTCAAAGACCCACCTTCCTCCCCACCACCACCTTGATCTGATCATAGGTAACTGCTTGGGCATTTCACACTTGGTCAAGTGTGTTATTTAACCCCAAAAGAAATTTTGTTTATTTTAAATCCATGTTAGATCCACTTTTACACACGCACACAGGCCATCGGCCACATTTCATTGTCTCAAGGCCATCGGCCATTTACATGCAAGCAAGGCCATCGGCCTAACTCACTCATGGCCATCGGCCTTACACTGTCACTAGGCCATAGGCCTCACATACATGGGGGCCTGCAGCCCACCACACATACAAGCCATCGGCTACCATATTTGGCCATCGGCCTAATACACATTGTATTTACTCATTAACAATGCCTGGTTGTATCAGGCATGTTGCCTGATAATTAGTGTAAATATCTAGAGTACTGTAAATACATTGTTTGCGTGTGTAATTTTTCATTATAGTTTGTTGCAATTTTATAATAGCTGAGTAGTTACCAGAAGGCAATTTGTCAAATACTTACCATTGAAGAACAACAAACTATCCACCACAATCCTATTTGCAACGCCTTCAACTGCAATGATAATTGCAGATCATTCAACATATTGATTAATGAAATGAAATATTAGTAGTTCAATGAGATTTACATAGTAGCATATTGCTTTTTCAAGAATGTCCTCCGTAAAAAAAGGAATTTACTATGAGCATAAATAACATTAACACTTGAAGATTCAAATCCAAGTTCCTTTAGTTGCTAAAACGAACCATACAAACAAAGACTTAAGTTGTTACCGCATTTGTCAGCAGTGACCAGTTGATATCGGTCATGTTAGATCTCTAATTTATCTCAAGACTGGGGATATGGTTGTATTCTAATTCCCTCCCAACAGTCTGACACGAGATTTCAGCATCCATCTGGTACTAGTAGTCCATTCTTGTCAACTTCTTCTTCATATTTGTTCCATCGTCTGGATTGATCCTAGAGAGAATTCAAAGTTTAAACATCAGGGCTAAGATACATTGACCTGGTTCCGGGATCATGAAACATCTCAAGCTTAAGTCAAAATCTTTATCTTATTATAAAATGTTGTAAAGGTCGAGAAGACCACAATTAAAATATTTTTCAATATTGCTTCTCAAAAGAGATGTTATCTGCAAATTTCTAATTAAATTCCTCAATTAAATGAATATTTTATAGGTGATAGAAAATTTGACTTAAGTCTAAGTTTGTTTCATGATCTTGGGGCCAGTTAATTAAAAAATAATTCGTAATCTGCTACACCATCCTGGGTTTTGTCATTAAAACTTACTTCTCGACTTTCATTTCTTTCAACAAAGATGAACTTTTTCAAGTTACGAATCTGTCTGATGGGTTGTTGAATATTGAACATTAAATATGCATTGATAGATAATTATTTCTAGTATATCATATATTGATTTCTCTTTCGATATTTCTGTTTGATATTTATTATTCACGATATATTTTTCTACTCCATATCGCTTTTATTTTTGCTGAACCATAATGCTAGCATTGAAATGTATTTCAGAATAATTTATGCCCGCATTGTTTTACAGCAGATGACACTTCTAAGGTTCTGTAACGATTCTCTGTGACACATAGTTTTGAACGTGAAAATGTTCATTGTAAAAACTCAGCTTTGGGAGCATGCACTTTAAAAATCAAAAGATAACGTAACTGTTTTTTTAATCTGTTTACAAAACTAGTACTAAGTAGCTAAATGTTAACACAAACAGAGAGCATGCAATCAGATAGTGACTAATTTCAATTATTTTGTTTAACACCATGTTTGTACATGAATACACAGCAAACATTTGACAACTTAATACATGGATAGTAAAACACTCACTAGTCTATTACTACAAACCAAAGTATATAAAATCATAAACAAAAGATATCTAAAATTAGTTTTAAAAAATTTGATTCTATCTCCTGCAGTAATTCAATAAAAAGAGAGTAAATAATAAGAACATATATTCAGAATTGTATTTTCTCTGCTCCTATATATTTATGGATCAATTATCAGGAAAAATAGAGAAAAAATACAAACTAGTCTTGCTCCGAGATCCTCCATTTTTGAAACAAAACATTGATCAATATCTTTAAACTTGAGATCCCGATAGGCATGCAACCAAAACATGGTTTTATCTGCATGGCATTTTTTGGTAATGTAATGCTGTCATTTGATAAAATAATTCCACTTAGAGTTTTAAAAGCCCATTATTGGCAAACAGGACCATTAAGCAGTGAGGGTTCTTTATCATACCAATATCTGTCTTAGCATGGGACCTCGCTTTTCGAAGTGTCATCCAAAAATCCCGCGGTTTTCAACTACTAGACATTAAGAAGCAACGAGCAAGGCGTTTTATCAATTACCAATGCACTGCCGTTGCTTCGTTCTACATGTCCACGCGATATATACAATAAATATATCACAACTTTAAATTGTGTAGGCAAATCACCGGTCTTCTATGTGTGGAATTGAAGATGGGGTGGATACATGTATCACGGGGAGGCCCAAAAAGAAAACCCAAAAAGAAATGAGGAACTTTGGTGAAAAGGCTTCATTTCATTTCGTCACCTTCTATTGGCCTACCTGAACACTTTGAATTAGAATTAAAGCAATTTTTAAACAAGCAAATTATCACCATTTTAACTTTATTATCCCCCTTTTTATTTTAGTTTTTAAACACAATTCATTTCATACAAAACATGCTGCATCATGTACATTGTCTACATACCTTGTCTAATTAAACCTTCAGCATTCGATTTCTTTCTAAGTAAAAATGTCTCTATATTATTTATCGGGTAAAAAGTTGTCTTGTTATTTAAATTAAAAAAAAATGTTCCAGATATAGCAATGATTGTTATTTTGTCTTTTTCAATAGGGTTAGAACTATGCTCGATTACATATGAAAGCGATTTCACTTTTTCTATTTTGCGTCCATGTATATTAATTATATTTGTTTTTCTAAAACACCTTAATCCTTATTATTTCTTTTCTTCGTCGAAGACATGAATTTTCATTCATTACTTCGAATTTGTATCCTTTAATCATACAAATATATACTAGAATAAAATTTTCGCGATTAGACAGTCCCAATCAATATATTTATTATAAAAGAAAATAGGTTAATTTGTTACTGTAAAAAAGAATTAAATCATGTTTCATACGCAAAAAATGTTCAAAGTTATAATTCATCTATTTTGGACACATTACATTTATACATCATCTTAGGGTGGATGTTGATAAAAACAGTCAAAGCTTTACACGTACAGAAATGTGCCAACAGTATAATTACTGATCCAGTTATAGAGAATATTCACGCAATTTCTTTTAAGGTTTGTTGACTTTACATCAGCATGATTTCTTTCATCCTTGAACCAGAAAAAGAGAAAGAAATCCCTACTTTTCGGTGGATTAACCAAGTACAATATATAAATAATCAAGCACACTCTCGACAGTAAGTAATTATTTACTGAATACGCCTTTGTTATATTATTTCTGTGACGTTAATCATGCGTTTTCGATAAGGGAATCCAATCTCACATTTAGATCCAATTTGTTGAAGAAAAATGCATTTCGGATTGCTGCTCTTGATAATTTTATCAGCAGCACAAGTTGCATCTATATTTAAAGAAAATTTGTTTCAAAAAATTTCCTTCTTATCGTATGAAAATTCATCAATCCTACAAGAACTAACCCTACCTAAAACTTGCAAAACTGCAGCAATAACCTGCGCTGCCCGTTGTTTGGAGGTCGGTGCTTGTCGTTCAATGGCTTTATGTAAGACTGAGGAATACCCAGTGTGCAAGCTCCTCGCCAAGTCGGGTGTTACAAAGTCAAACACCCAATCTCCATTCTGTCAACTTTACCTCAAGGTAAGACAAAATTGTTATCTATCTGAAAAGATTGATTGGTTGTTTGTTATTTTACGTCCTATTCGAGAATTTTTGTCACTCAGATAGAGACACCGTGAATGGATTCGAATTTAGCCCTTTACTCGACACTCAGGGCCATTGAGCAATGAGGGGTGTCTTTATCGAGCCAACGCCTACCGTGACACGGGACCTCGAAGGTCTCATCCCTAAGACCAATAACTTTTCTTGGCTTTGCTTGGCGAAAGAAGTGTTTCTACCAATTTTTTAATCAAAATTTTTTAATCAACAGTTTTATGAGTTATTCCTTGATTCGAACACACTTATTTTCGATCACGGAGCCTATTTAAAAAGATGTATAATGTATAGTAAAGGCATATCACTGAGGGAGTCAGCAAGGAGCCTCTTTCTCTTTCCTGGGGCTTAATAATTTAATATACATTCTATTTTTTCATATTTGAAGGGGGTAAGGGTATGTAACATAAGACAAATTAAATTTTAATATTTTAAACGGCTCATAAAATTATATAAAAGCTATAAAATTTGTATAAGGATTTTTTCTGCAAATACTTATAGTAAATACCGAACAAAAAGATTGACAATTTTTGTCAAAGAAAACTAGCAAGGCAACTGATTATTTTTTTACTGTATTTTAATGTATAGGTAAATCTTATTTCAAAATCATTAATTAATTCTTTGACAACAGATTGAAGAAGCCACTACTGAAGACACGAGCATGGCCACAATTACAACGACAACTATTACAAGTGCTAAGGACCCTCCTGGAATTATACCTGCTCCTAACATAGTTATAGACGAACCTCTCCACAACTAGTAATTGGTGTTAGTGTGGTAAAACCCTGTGTAGAAATTCGAGTTCATACAGAAATACTTGGAATTGTACCTGGTCTCAACATAGTTAAAGGCGAACCTTTCCATTAATTGGTGTTAGTATGACAAAGCTCTGTGTAGAAATTCGAGTTTGTACAGAAAAACCAAATACAATTTGATGTGATAGGTTTTTAAAAAAAAAACTGTTATTAATTTGAAAACATACCAAAGCAAAATTATCTTTTGGAAGAATGCTTTTCAATACAGTAGGTCTAATAAAAAGATTGTTTAGCAAAGATTTTTTTTAAATATATATTTTCTTTATTTAATAAATCATTCAATATTTTAAAATTTTGCTGAGGGCAATAACTCATGTATCTTTATTCAGGCATACTTCAAATTCCCTGATATACACAATTCCAACTTATTTAGAAAGAAGCATTTTTTTTTGTAAATTCCAATATCGGAATAATGTACTGAACCAGTTTCAAACAATTTTTTATCGTTCTTTGCAAAAAATGTACAGTATTGTTATGCTGACATTTAGTACCTCTGTTTATTTACTAGTATGTCTTGCATCTTGAAAAAGTGTGTGACAACATATTTTTGGCAATGAATACCGGTAGTTAATTTAAACCATAATCACAAATATGGTGTATTTTTTTTATTTTATCCATTCATTTGTGAAAGTGATCACATATTAGTTCTTATGTTATTCAGAAAGTAATTTCCTAATATTTTAGTATATTGTAAAAAGATATTGACTTAAGAAGATATCACTTTAGAAGAATCACTTCTCTTACAACTAAAAGTCCGAGCTTCTTGACATCAGTGTCAGCTTTTTTTGTAATAAAATGGAACTCAGAAGTTTACTTACCTTGTCATAAGTCATTTGCAAAACTATTTTGTTAAAACAACATTTTGGTTGTAAACACAAGTATTCTAAAGTTGATATGAAAAGATGCTTGAGTTTCAGATTGACAATATCTATGTGGTTCTGGAGACAGGTCCTCCAATACTTACTTACTTGGGTCTGTCGTTCCGTGAGGGACATAGGCCATCGACGACAGTCCTCCAACGAACTCTATTCTAAGCTGCCCTTGATGCATCCTGTCAGGTCAGGTCCTGTGCCTTTAGTTCCGACCCCGAGTAACGCCTCCAGGTGTTTCTTAGACATCTTTCTTTCTTTTACTCTGTGAGTTCCAAGTCAGGGCCTGGCATGTGATGTTGAATTGTGTCCCTCCAGCCCCACATCCTCTGTCTTATTTGTACGTCCATTGGTTCCCGTCCTGCTCTCTTCCAGAGTTCTTCGTTGGGAATCCTTTCAGGCCACCTGATGTTGAAGATGCGCCTCAGACAGGTGTTGTGAAATGTCTGGATCTTCTGCAGGGTTGCTTTGATCAACCTCCATGTCTCTGCACTATACAATAGGACGGACGTTACATTAGAGTTTGGTGGTAATACGTATGTTCTTTAAGGCCCAGATGTTCTTTTCATGGTAAATGCAGTTCTTTGCCAGGTCTTGACCTGTTGTCACGGTCTGTGCCACCCTGTCTGTTCACCACGCTCACCAGGTAGATGAAGGACTCATCTTCTTCGATGGGCTCGGAACCAACTGACTGGTGTTTGGATAGTGGTATTTATCTTCATCAATTTTGTTTTCTTCGAGTTGATTTTGAGTCCCGTTCCTGTCGATGTTGTTGCAAGGCGAGTTGTTTTATCCTGCATCTGACTGTGGTTGTGTGAAAGGAGAACAAAGTCATCGGCAAAATCAATATCGTCGAATTGCGTCAGGAGTGTCCTCTGTATACCATGGTTCCTACCTGACGTGGTAGTCCTCATGATCCAATCAATGACCAAGAGAAAAAGAAATGGTGATGACAGCAAGCATCCTTGTCGAACTTCTGTCTTGACATCGAAATTCTCAGACATCTGGCTTACATGGGTAACTCTGCACATCATGTCTCAATAGGTGATACGGATTAGGAAGACGAGCTTCTCGGTACTCCATAGTGCCTCAGTACTCTCGGTCCATGCTGTCGAATGCTCCCTCATAGTCGATTCGATACTAAAGAGCATGCTTTACCTACGCACATTTTCTGTAGCGAGGTAAGTTACTGACAAATACCGGTATTAAGTTGATGAAACAGAAATAACAACAGCTGCGCGAGTCTCGTTTTAAAGTCACAATTTTGCAGGTTCTTTGGTCAAAACTTTTAGAGGATATTGGTCAAAAAGAGCTGAAAGGGGATAGAAATTAAGAAAAATTATGATATGTTTTATATTACCGTATAATACCATATAAAAGTACTCGTGCTTGCTAATGAAATCTCTTGAAGGCTTGAAATTTGTATGAACAGAAGATGAACTTCATTCTATTAGAGATAGATACCGGTATCACAGACATTTGTCGTTATATTTTTATCTGCGTTGTCTACTGAAAAGTACAAGGGTTGTTCAATAAATAAATGAATGCAAATATTCATCTAAAAGGAAGAAAAGTAACTGATACATATTCACAATTTTTCTTGCTATTTTCAATCCTTCAACGCATTGTTTGTTAACCTTTACGCGCGTCTTAGGACTGATGAAAATAACTTCTTATAATATCTGAAATTGTACAATCTTCCTTTGATTATTTTCATGTCTTTTTGAAATAAAATATTTCACAGTGGTTAAGATCAAGCGAATGCGGCAATCTAATTAAAATTACACCTTTCATCTCGCTCTTCAGATCTGTATTTGTCGCTCGTGAAACGAGTGACAAATGAAATTACGAAGAGCGAGATGAAAGGTCTAATTTTTATAAGATTGGGGAATGCGGGGGATGACAAGGCGTTTCCAGAAGCGATTTTGGACACATTACATTAATACATCATCTTATGGTGGATGTTGATAAAAACAGTCAAAGCTTTACACGTACAGAAATGTGCCAACAGTATAATTACCGATGATCAACTTATAGAGAATATTCACGCAATATCTTTTAAGGTTTGTTGACTTTGCATCAACATGATTTCTTTCATCCTTGAACCAGAAAAAGAGAAAGAAATCCCTAGTTTTCGGTGGATTAACCAAGTACAATATCTAAATAATCAAGAACACTCTCGACAGTAAGTAATGATTTACTGAATACGTCTTTGTAATATATTTCTGTGATGAATCAATCATGCGTTTTCGATAAGGGAACCCAATTTCACATTCAGATTCAATTGGTTGAAGAAGAATGCATTTCGGATTGCTGCTCTTGATAATTTTATCAGCAGCACAAGTTGCATCTATATTTAAAGAAAATTTGTTTTAAAAAATTTCCTTCTTATCGTATGAAAATTCGTCAATCCTACAAGAACTAACCCTGCCTAAAACTCGCAAAAATGCAGCAATAGCCTGCGCTGCCCGTTGTTTGGAGGTCGACGCCTGTCGTTCAATGGTTGTTTGTAAGACTGAGGAATACTCCATGTGCAAGCTCCTCTCCAAGTCGGGTGTTACTAAGTCAAACACCCAATCTACACTCTGTCAACTTTATCTCAAGGTAAGATAAATTTTTTATCTATTTGAAAAGATTGATTGGTTGTTTGTTGTTTTACTTCCTATTCGAGAATTTTTTCACTCAGAGACACCATATACCGTGAAGGGGTCTTTGAGCAGTGGGGGTTCTTCATCGTGCCAACGCTTACCGTGACATGGGGCCTCAATTTTTAAAGTCTCATCCAAAAGACCAACAACTGACTCTTGGTCTCGTTTGGCGAAAGAACAATTGTTACCACTTTTAAAAAAAAAAAAATTCAAATTCTTACCTTGATTCAAACAGGTAGTTCCGACCACGGAGCCTACAGTATCTAAGACAGTTAATGTATAGTAAAAGTATATCATTGAGGGTGTCAGCAAGTATAACGGTACCCCAAGAGCATGCCTATTTCCTGAGCCTTATTATTTGATATGCATTATATTTTTAATTTTTGAAAGGGGTGAGGGTATATGACATGGGACAAGTTAAAATTTAATTTTTTACAAGGCTAATTACAATTTATAAGATTGGTATGAAGCTTTTTTCTGCAAATACTTTTAATTTTGTCAATGAAAAGCAAAGCAACTGAATATTTGTACTATTTAATGTATGGGTAAATCTTATCTTAAAATTATTAATTCTTTGACAACAGATTGAAGAATCCACGGCTGAAGACACGAGCATGGCCACAATTACAACGACAGCCATTACAAGTGCTAAGGACCCTCCTGGAATTATACCTGGTCCTAACATAGTTATAGACGAACCTCTCCAAAACTAGTTATTGGTGTCAGTTTGGCAAAGCTCTGTGTAGAATCTCGGGTTTATACAGAAATACTTGGAATTATACCTGGTATCAACATAGTTATAGACGAGCCTTCAACATAATTATGCACGATCTTTCCATTAATTGGTGTTAGTATGGCAAAGCTCTGTGTAGAACTTTTAGTTCATACAGAAATACTTCGAATTGTATCTGGTCTCAACATAGTTTAAGGCGAACCTTTCCATTAATGGGTGTTAGTATGACAAAGCTCTGTGTAGATATTCGAGTTTATACAGAAAAACCAATGTGATGACATATGCTAAAAAAAACTGCTATTAATTTGAAACATACCAAAGCAAAGAATGCTTTTCAATACAGTAGGTGTAATGAAAAAGATTGTTAAGTAAAGAATTTTTAAAATATACTACATGTAGTATATTTTCTTTATTAATAAATTATTCAATATTATAAAATGTTGCTTAGGGCAATAACTCATTCTCGTGGATCTTTATTCAGGCATACTTTTAAAATTCCCTGATATACACAATTCTGACATTTATTTGTTTGGAACAACAGAATAATGTACTGGACCAGTTTTACACAATTTTTATAATATTTGCAACAAATTACAATTTTGTTATAACTGACATTTACCTTTGTTTATTTATGTCCTACGTCTTGAAAGAGTATTGCAACCAAAATATTTTAGCAATAAGTAGTAAATTTAAACCATAATCATAAAAAATGCATTCTTTTTACCATGAACCATTCAGTTGCGAAGGTGAGCATATATTTATCCAATTGTTCTTTTTTTTTTTGGGGGGGGGGGGGGCAAAGTTAAACATAATATAAGCATTGAACACTGGGGCATAGGTTTAACCACCCCACCCCCCACCCCCCCCACCCCCCACTTTTAAGAGGCACGTTGAAGTTTAGGTGCAGATAGGGTAATTGGTAGTGGATTTGAAAAAAAATCGGTACTGAAAATGATTGATCCTAACCCCCACGAAATAGGTTTTCGTGCTTGGACAATGAACGAATTTCCTTTTTTGCTTGTCAAGTTTTTTCGGAGGTTGGAATTTTTTTTTCCATTTAGCCCCCCCCCCCCCCACTTTAAATTTGCTTCCGACGCCAATGTCGGATGTTTGAAGATACGCCTGAGAAGGGTGTTGTAAAATGTCTTCATCTTCTCCAGGTTGACTTTGGACAGTCTCCACGTCTCTGCAACATGAAATAGGACGGACTTTACATTAGAGTTGAGAATCCGCAGTTTGGTGGTAATGTGGATGTTCTTTTTATGGTAAATGCAGTTCTTGTCTTGCCACATTTTGACTTGATGTCACGGCCTGCGCCATCCTTTCTCTCCACCACACTCGAGTTGCGTCAGGAGTGTCAACTGTATATCATTGTTCCTGCCTGCTGCAGTGGTCTTCGTGATCCAGTCAATGACCAAGAGAAAAAAAATTAGTGACAGCAAGCATCCTTGCTGAACTCCTCTCTTGACCCCGAAACTTTCAGACATCTGACCAGCATGGGTAACCCTGAATATGTGCCTTGGTAGGTGTTACGAATAAGGGAGACGAGCTTCTCGGTACTCCATAGTGCCTCAGTATCTTCCACAATGTCTCTCGGTCCATGCAGTCGTGCTCTCTCATAGCCGAGGAAGTTGACATAGAGCAGGGACTTCCACTCAAGTGCAGATTGTTCTATGATTCCTAAGGGTATTAATTGCACCCCGTTGTAAGTAGACCTAATTTCGTTTTCACTTGAAGCAGAATTTATTCGAAAGCATACACTTGAGAAGAAAACACTTGCAACAGCCATTAATCACGACATTTAGACATATCGACGACAAACATGTGTCTTATCAATAGTTACTTCCGTTCATACTTTAAGTATGTCAATACGATTTACCCCAGTGAGCTTGAAATACAAGATACCACAGAATCTGACATATTTATGTCATATTTGGATATTTTACTAGAAAAAAAGACGTTAAAGGTGACTAACTAAAAAGCTATATGATAAATGTGATGACTTCACATTTCAATCGTCAACACTGTTTACTAATGTAGCAATATAGGGTTTATATCTCTCAATTAATTCGATACTCAAGAGCGTGCTTTACGTACGAACATTTTCTATAGCGAGGTAAGTTACTGACAAATAAGTTAATTAAACAGAAATAACAAAAGCAGTCTCGTCGTAAAGTCACAATTTTGCAAGTTCTATGGTCAAGAAAATCGAATATTGGTCGAAAAGATGTGAAGAGACATAGAAATCAAGAAAAAATTATTATATGTTTTAAATTAGAAGAATTACCATAGAAAAGTACTTGCTATTGAAATCTCTTGAAGGCTTGGAATTTGAATGAACAGAAGATGAAGTTCATTCTATTATTCCAAGGAAAAGATAAAGATAGATACTGGTATCACTGACACTTATTCTTATATAATTTATCCGCGAAGTCTACAGAAAAGTACGAGGGTTCACTAAATAATGCAAAAGTTCATCTAAAACTAAAAGTTTTTTTTTTTTGGATATTTTCAATCCTTCAAAGCATTCTTTGTTACCCTTTACTCTTACGACTAATGAAAATAACTTTTACAACATATCTGAAATTGTACAATCTTCCTTTGATACTTTTTATGCCTTTTGTGAATGAAATATTTCACAGTGGCTAAGATCAAGCGAATACGGCAATCTGCCGTAATTAGAATTAGAATTTTTATCATGCTCTTCGGAACTGTATTTGTCGTTCGTGAAACGAGTGACAAATAAGATTAGGAAGAGCAAGATGAAAGGTCTAATCTTAATTAGATTGACAAATATGGGGGATGTCAAAGCGCGGTAAACTTTCTTTTCTTCAAAACTTCCTTTTTCTCTCTTTGCCTATTCACAACATTGTCAGGTAAAGGAAAATTCCTGGATAACGATATTTGTACTTCCTTGCAGGAAATTTGTTCCTCTCTCCTTAGTACAATTTGAATACAAAAGTAACCATTAGTAGTCCTTCATTTGAGTGTATGTACATGTTTTACTGGACCTCTTGAAAAAAAAGACAAACATTGACTTTGCTTTTCCATCATTAGCTTACCTTTTTATAGTCCAGCATCACCTGCATGTGGTGCTTATATGTCTCTTTACTTATTCGATAGGCAAGATCATGCTTTGGGTACGATCTATTTTTAAACTGAGACAAGCTACTGAAAAACAATTTGATGTCTCAAGGATTTCAACAACAATCTAAATTCAGCTTTTTGCAAATTCTATCAGTCGTTATAATAACCTTGTTTGTGAATACAACTTATGGATGATAAGTATTTTGTTTGACAGTTCATACAATTTGTTAGGTCATTGCCTTTTTCCCTAAATTTAACCGAGGATTACTCCCTTCTTCTAATCACGGCGGGAGTGACGGGTCAACAAGGGATGCTTTCTCTTGTTAACCGGTCACATGATTTCAATTCTTTTATTTCCAGGGTCTATTCTTTATCTGTTTTGTCCTCTTTTTTAAAACAGAAATCTGGTTTACAGAACTCCAAAATTCTTGAAGTAGTCAGATCTAATTTTGAAATATTGTTGTTATATGTGCAAGAAGGTTTAAAATTTTCATTCGTCATTTTAAAATTAACAGAACTACTTTTAAAATACCACAAAAACTGTAAAGGGAGTCCTTGGCATCAGCTGGTTATCGAAAAAAATCGTCTTGGAATTCTTATAATTACACTCGAATAAAAATGTAATCTTTGAAACTTTTCAGATTTACAGATCACCAAAAGTCATATCTCAGCAGAGATTTGGCTCCCCAGTAAAATCTAAGACTTCAAATAAAAAACCCAATTCTTTTTATCAAAATGTCGTTTTTCAACCCCTTTTTAGCTCACCTGAGCCGAAGGCTCAAGTGAGCTTTTCTGATCACATTTTGTCCGTCGTCCGTCCGTCCGCCTGTCCGTCCGTCCGTCCGTCTGTTAACTTTTCACATTTTCGACTTCTTCTCAAGAACAACTGGGCCAATTTTGACCAAACTTGGTAAAAAGCATCCTTGGGTGAAGGGGAATTTAAATTTTAAAATGAAGGGCCAAGTCCCCTCACAAGGGGAGATAATCAAGAAAAGACAAAAATAGGGTGGAGTCATTAAAAAATCTTCTCAAAAACCACTGGGCCAGAAAAGCTGAAACTCATGTGGAAGCATCTGGGGTAGTGTAAATTCTAAATTGTTCAAATCATGACCCCCGGGGGTAGGGTGGGGCCACAATGGGGAATCAAAGTTTTACATAGAAATATAAAGGAAAAATCTTTGAAAATCTTCTCAAGAACCATTGGGCCAGAAAACCTGAAACTTATGTGGAAGCATCCTGGGGTAGTGTTAATTCTAAATTATTCAAATTATGACCCCTGGGGGTAGGGTGGGGCCACAATATGGAATCCAAGTTTTACATAGAAATATAAAGGAAAAATCTTTGAAAATCTTCTTCTCAAGAACCACTGGACCAGAAAAGCTGACATTTATGTGGAAGCATCCTGGGGTAGTGTAAATTCTAAATTGTTCATTCTAGGGAGGGGCCACAATGGGGAATCAATGTTTTAAATATATAGTTCTTCTTCTCAAATCATGACCCATTCTGGGGTAGTGTAGATTCTAAATTCTTCAAATCATGACCCCCGGGGGTAGGGTGGGGCCACAATGGGGAATCAAATTTTTACATAGAAATATATAGGAAAAATCTTTAAAAATCTTCTTTTCAAGAACCACTGGGCCAGAAGAGCTGAAACTTATGTGGAAGCATCTTGAGGTAGTGTAGATTGTAAATTATTCAAATCATGACCCCAGGGGTAGGGCGGGGTCACAATATGTATTACAAGGGGGAAATCTGGTAAAAAACAGAATGGCCAAAGCTTTTCAGGTGAGCGATGTGGCCCATGGGCCTCTTGTTCATGTTTTTGCCCTTTGAATGAAAATGCGTTATTGTACATCCACAGTACACCATCAATTATATTTCAAAAAGATGGATAAAGTAAGAGGAGTTCCAAGGTAGAGTAAAAGTCAGACCAGGATGTCAAAACACGAAGCTAGCAGGGTTTGTTTGGACGATTGATTGATTGGATGTTTGTTGTTTTACGTCCCATTCTAGAATATTTCATACAGAGAAGTCTTGGACGATAGAAATGAAACCTGTTCAGTCGTATCAATTTGATGGTAAAAATGTACTCATCTTAAAGTTTTGGCGGTCAGGTAAGTATAAACAAATTTTATGAGTGTAGTTAGTTCACTTGAGTAAATTCAGGTGACCTATTGCTATCCGTTTTCGTCCGTAGCCGTGCGTTGTGCGTTAACATTTGAACATTTTAAGCTTCTTCTCTACAACCGCTCAACCAGTTTCAACCAAATTTGGCACAACGCATCTATGGATGAAGGGGAACAAGAATTATGAATTTAATGGTCCCTGCCCCCCGGGGCCAAAACCACTAAAATTAATGCAATCTTTAAATTTTTTTTTATTCCTGGACATCAAGCAGTCAAACTGTTTGCATGATTGTAATCAGCATTGAGTCCTCTACCAAAATTGTGAAATCCATGGCCCCTGGGTCAGGGGTTCTAGTGCTAGGGCGGGGCTAAATAGATTATATAGTGAGAATGCATAAATTCTTTGAAAATCTTCTCTGCTCCTTGGCATTAAATAAACTAACCAAGTACATATTTATGTTAAATGAGGCTGCCTCTTTCAAAATTTTGAATTTCATGGCCCCACGGTCAGGGGTTCTTGTGGTAGGTGGGGCTCTATTGATTATTTAGTGAAACTGCATAAATTCTTTGAAAATCTTCTTCTCTGCTCCTGGGTATTATATAAACTAATCAAGTACAAAGTTATGATAAGCAAGAATGTCTCTTCCAAAATTGTGAATGTCATGTCCCCTGAGTCAGGGTTCTGGTGTTAGGGCGGGGCTCTATTGATTATATAATGAAAATGCATTAATTCTGTTAAAAACCTTCTTCTCTGCTCCTGGGCATTATATAAACTAACCAAGTACATAGTTATGTTGAATAAGGCTGCCTCTTCCCAATTTGTGAATGTCAGGTCCTCTGGGTCAGGGGTTCTGGCGTTAGGGTGGGGCTCTAATGATTATATAGTGAAATGCATGAATTCTTTGAAAATCTTTTCCTTTGCTCCTGGTTAACATGCCAATGATCTAATTACATATTTATGATGAAGAAAGGTGCCTCTTTCAAAATGGTTAATTTCAGGGCCCCTGGGTCAGGGGTAACGGAGGGGGGGGGGGTACTTTGTCTGAAAATAAATTAATGCTTTGAAATCTGCTCTTTGGTATTAATCAACCATTTTTGATGGTATAAAATTTATGATAAAATTTCCAAAATATGTGGCCGCAGGGTCAGTGGTTCCTGTGAGGTGGAGTGCACAACTGGTGGTTATAAAGTGGAAATGCATTTTCTCTTTGTTACTCTGATCTACCTCTGGGTATTAAGTAACCAAAGTACATGTAAGCATGCTAAGTGTATAATTATGATAGGCAATGGTGCCTCTTTCAAAATTGTGAATGACTTTTGGATGAAAACACGCACCAAATTCAATTGCTGGAAAGTTGTTACATGATACTCAGGTGACCTGTAAGGCCTGTTGGCCTCTTGTTTTTAATTAATGCTTGATTTCAGCCAGAGAGTCGGTAATCATTCAGTTATACATGAGATTGTGTTATGTATAATAAATTACAATTCAAAAATAAGAATCATTGATTTCTAAATATTAAGTAAATAGAAGAATTTGTATCCGATAATGAGAAAGCAAAACGTATCACTTTAAGGATCACTTCCAGGCTGTTGTCTTGAGCTCGAAGGGGTTTTAACGTTCTCTTTACTAGATATGTACGTTAGACCAAAAATATCAACAAAATTCAAAATTATAATTGAATCTTTAATGATCACAGTAATTTACCAAAACAACATTGAAAAATCAAGCAAAACATGTATAAATAATCTTAAAAAGGACCGGTACAGTAAAAAAAACCCAGCTATTTCAGACAAATATTTTGGTATCTATTTTTAACAAATAAATTGCAGTGTTTGCAACAAGAAAGCACCTAAAATGTTTAATACTGTAATAGCATCTTGCACATGTGTACAATAGAATTGAATCCTTCGAGAAAGAGCTAAGTGTAAACCATTATGGAGGAAGGTGAAACAAAGTTAAATGATGATCACATTAATCGTTGAGTATTTCGTCGGTAGTTTACATTTTGAAAGTTTTCACCTTATAATCCGCCTCTCCTTAGAAAATCCCCTAGCTTCATGACCTGTTCATTGCAAACTTTTGCCTCGTATCGTTCGTCCGTTATAGCAATTATCAGCAAGGTGAAAGTTTTACACACCGTACAGCCGTCAAATTCTTTCCGAGCAAAAATCCCATTTTTCCCGTCGGCTAGCCGTACGTCGTATGTCTTTCCGTTGATAACGAGTCCGTTCCTCTGTACTAAATCTGGATAAGTCACAGCTTCGATAGCAACCTCGAGTTCCTTCGGGGATACCCAGAATCCCTCACTGCTGGTGATACGACGTTTAGTCCTCAGATCGTAAATTCCAATTTGACACGGAGCCGCTTCTACTAAGTTATCTAGGATATAGCTGTCCCACAATTTTAAGACATATTCCTCTCGAAGAGAACTGTTTTCCAACCGGGAAACCTCCATGATTATGTATATTTCACAAGTTATTTGTTTGTGGTCTTTACCATTAACAATAAATTTAAATGCCAGTAGAATTATTATTTGAGCCGATTGAATTCAGCATTTAAAAAAATTCAATGAAGTGGTGGGATAAATCAATAAATACCTGATATGCCACAAAGTTATCTTTTAAAAGGAGTATATGCCAGCAAGGCAATACATATCCCTCCGATCTGAGAGAGAGAGAGAGAGCTAGTGTTTTAACAAGCAGCTTTTAATAACTTTATTTTTAGCTTTTCATCAAAATAAACCTACTTGTTCTTAATTCAGGGGCGTAGAAACAGGGGGGGGGGCAGGCCCCAGGAAATGTTAATAGAAAGCCTGGTTGCCCCCCCCCCCCAACTTTTAGTGATTTACCGAAAATGTATTTTAAAGTAGATTTAACTTAACCCCCCCCCCCCCCCCCCACGAAATAGGATTTTCGACTTTGGGCAACTTTTAACTTTTTCCTTTTTTTTTTTTTGCTTGTCAACTTTTTCAGGTAAGTAAAAACAAATTTTCTCTGGCTGCCCCCCTCCCACTTTCAAAAACGGTGCTACGCGCCTGTAATTGCCGATGAGAAAGGACCACAGGTGCTTGAGGACAGGACCCCCCTCCCCCCAATATAGACCCCCGGGCCTGTTAGACTTTTTCCACATAAATTATATATGGATGACACATTTGTGATATAATCTATCCTATCAATTCAGAAAATTTGCTCGGGGGGGGGGGGGTTTCAAAACCTGTGGAAAGGACCTGTTATAGTATAAATAAACAGAACTGAAATTTATATACATGTACTTGTGTAAAATTCTTAGATTTATTTTTCAATAAATTCTTTTTTTTTTATTATTATAATAAGAATTTTAAATGAGGAAAAAACCTGATTAAGTAATTAGATCAATTAATGTTTTACAAGTTCTACAAGTTACGAAGTACGCGAAAGATTGTTTTCCAAGAATCTGAACATTTCGGAAAATCATGTTTTACGTTTTAGTTTTTCCGTTAACAGTGCTAAAGCTATATCCGGTTTGATTTTCATTTTATTTTACATCCCTGTTTCATACTTTCATTACGACTTTTAATTAAGAAAAAATGCTGGAAATGAGCGAGATTATTCCATAAATTTGATGATGAAATTAGATTCCTAAATCAAATAAGCTGGTAAATGTCCTCAAGCACCTGTGGAAAGGACCTGTTATAGTATAAATAAACAGAACTGAAATTTATATACATGTACTTGTATAAAATTGTAGATTTATTTTTCAATAAATTCTTTTTTTTATTATTATAATAAGAATTTTAAATGAGGAAAAAACCTGATTAAGTAATTAGATCAATTAATGTTTTACAAGTTCTACAAGTTACGAAGTACGCGAAAGATTGTTTTCCAAGAATCTGAACATTTCGGAAAATCATGTTTTACGTTTTAGTTTTTCCGTTAACAGTGCTAAAGCTATATCCGGTTTGATTTTCATTTTATTTTACATCCCTGTTTCATACTTTCATTACGACTTTTAATTAAGAAAAAATGCTGGAAATGAGCGAGATTATTCCATAAATTTGATGATGAAAATAGATTTTAACTATTTAAGGGAGGAATGAACTCAGAACAAAAGGCCGGCGACTCTCGTCAGCAGGTAAGTGAAAGTAGAGACTGACAGCTGGACTGGAAAAATTGACGTTCCCGTTGTGTCTAATATACACAGTTAAAAAGTTCTAAAAAAAATCAGTTAGTTTTCCCATTTAATAAGGCTTTGAGACGTTTTCAATTTTATTAAATTTACCAGCGTGGGGTACGTTGATAAACGAAAAGATTAAATAGCCTGTTAAACAGGTCCAGTACAATCTCTTGATTTAGCTATATACAGCGCTATGACAAAAGTATTCGCGATTTTTCAAAATGGCGGACGTAAACACGATGCGCTTCGTAAAAATAAACAATAAATTGTGAAACAAATAACAGACTTACCTTTATTAATACTTGGTGAGGTGGCCCTTAGACTTGATTACTGCTAATAGTCGACGGGGAATAGATTCATACAAGGATTTGATATAGTTTTCGTCGAAGGAAGTCCAGATGTGTAAAATAGCATCGAACAATTCTTCCGGAGTCTTTATGTTTGGAGCTCGATTTTGCAGAGTTCTCTTGATTTTTAGCCATAAATTCTCTATAATATTAATGTCCGGTGATTGAGCTGGCCATACAATTGTAGGAATATTATTTTGTTGTTTGTAATCTACAGTAATACGAGCTCTATGGACGGGGGCATTGTCGTCTTGAAAACGATAGGTTTTGTTGAGGAAATGTCGGGCAATTACGGGCCAAAGTTGATCTTCTAAAATGGATATGTATTTTACTGCATTGATATTTCCATTGACCATGCAAAGTGTACCAACCCCGTGGTAAGTGATGCATCCCCACACCATTACCGAAATCCTTCTCTGCCGAGGGGGGCACATGCACTGCGGCAAGTATGATTCTTTAGATGTTCTCCACACATACACTCTATGATTCTCTCCTAAAACTATCTGACTTTCATCAGAAAATATAATTGTATTCCAATAATTATTCACTGTGAGTTTTCTTTTCTCTAAACACCATGCAACACGCCTTTTTCTGTTGATCTCGGAAACGACCATTTTTTTTCTAACAACTCTTCGCTTATAGGCCTAATCATGATCACGCAAAAATCTTTGGACTGTCCGTGGATTAACAAAGTCATTAGCATCCCTGCTTTCATTAAATTCATTAGTAATATCCTTTAAAACCCGTCCTCTGTTAGTTTTAGTATGTCTAATAATCCAGTTCTGATCTCGTTTTGACAGCTTCCGAGGGCGTCCTTTTCTTTTCAATGTTTTGACTTCACCAGTTGACAAATATTTTTTCCAAATAGATCTGATGGTTGACTCAGGTATTTGTAATAAATTCACAATTACTGATGTTTTTTGCCCCTCCTTTTTCATTTCCACAATTAATTTTTTGACATCATTTGATATTTCTGTAGATTTCCTACCCATCGTAATATCTGACTGTGTTTACATAAAATCCAAGACAGCAGACGATAAAAATACTTACATATAACGTCACTTCCGATGTGAAGACAACTCTGTAAAAATTTTGTTTGTCAACACGGCATCTAATTAGAGTTATTTCCCATTCCCTGAGCGAGGCGCAGCGCAAGAAAGATGCCATTGCGTAAAAATCGCGAATACTTTTGTCATAGCGCTGTAGCTTTAAATAGCTATATAGCTGTATTAAGCTATTCAGTATAGCTTAATTTAGCTATTTTACTACACTTTTTTCTTCAAGCTGTAATTTTCTTAGTATGTACAAAAAAGCGCACCTTGGTGCAGTGATGATATACAACTTTGAACTCTTCTTAAAATAATGCATGTAAAAGTCACTCATCAAATTACGTCTCCTTGAGAGACTTTGTACTCAAAGTTCTACTAGTTTTGGGGCTATATAAAGCAATTGATACAGTTACTTCTGCAATGATATTATAATGGAGACCAATTTTGTTCAACAAGATAATTGATTGGTAATAGTTCAGCACAATGAGAAGCAATTATACTTTTCCTTGCCTCAAGGCACCCAAGATAGTGGACAGTTAGTCTAACAATAGAAATTATCTTTTTGCTTAAAAGTATTCAAAAGCTACAAAGTTAAAACTATCTTTGATTTTGGTTGTTGTTTTAATAGTCACAGTACATGTATGAAGAGTCAAATACATGCGACTTTTTGTTTATTTTCAGCAAAAAACATTTTTGTGAAAAACTGTATATAAATAGCTAAATAAAGCTATTTTGAATAGCTTAATAAAGCTATATAGCTATTTAAAGCTATGTAGCTAAATCAAGAGATTGTACTGGACCTGTTAAATAAAAAAAGAAAGAAAAAATCCAGTAAAAAGATCAGGACAGATCTGTGATAAATTTACACAGTGATAAGGGTTGTAGCTGCAGATTTATAGCTCGCTGGTCTGAGAAAATTAGGAAGGACGGCCAGAGAGCTACAGTGGTACCCACTGAAAAAAGTGTTTACTTGCTGTACTCAAAGAGGTGTGCTATCTCTCTCTCTCATTTTTTTTTATGTTTTTCGTGGTATGTTATACATCTGTTTACTGGCTATGTGGACAAAAGCAAGTTTTTCTTCCCCCAAGACAGAAACTATTTCAGGGGATGACAAATCCCATTGCCTGACGCCCGGGGCTAGTGAATTTTAGGGGTGGGCAAGTGAAAATTTATCAACCACTTGCCCATGGGCAAGTGACTTATCAAAAAAAGAATTTATTTGTAGGCCATAAATTTAAAGCTGGACATAGGGGCTTGCATGATTTACTCAGCATTTGTCTTCCTCTTTTTTTGAAATATCTATAAATACAGAATTAGCTTATGGTAGGGCTAGCAAAAATTCAGGTAGGGCAAGTCAATTTTGACCATGTACTTGCCCTTGGACAAATGCCTTAAAAATCTATTGTCAGCCCCTGTATTTCCCGAGTCCAAGTTGAGGCACACCAACAAAATCTAGCTTATATGAGAGTGATTTAATTGAAATATTTAAAAATTAAATAGAACATGTAGAAATATGGAAAGAAAGAGGAATATGTAACAAATTTATTGATGTATCCATATCCCTTGTTTTATTTTGCTTTAGATAAATAATCACGCAAAGTTTATGCAAAATTAGGCACAGAGGCAGATGACGAAAAAAGAGTTGCAAGCCCTCTCTCTTTTTATGTTTCAGTCAAAATTGATATTTAAAAATGACTAAAAGAGACAAAAAGGCCACATTTTGATTTCAAGTAATGCTGATTAGACTACCAAAATAGGAAAAAGGTGTGGACCCCTGATTTAAAAAGAAAAAAATGAAAGGGGGTGGGTCCAGCCCCCAAGTGCCTATATGCAAAATATTACTAACCCTGTGTTTCTAACATATTTATTTACTACTACTTCCACAACAAAATTACATGTACAAGTCATGCATGAAGCACATTAAATTGAAATTATCTTGCCAACTAAAATGGCAGTATAAATGGGCAATATTTTGGATGGTCTAAATTTCAGGCCCAGAAGGGCTATATAAACTACAGTTTGAGGAAATGTTTTGTTGTGAAAGTAGTAAAAGAATATGATAGGAACAAATGGGCAACACTGCAGCTGTCTCTCTGGCTGTCCATCCTATTTTTTTCTGATCAGTTATCTACAGATCTGCAGTTATGACAGCTAGTTGTTAGAAAAACTTTAAATGATTTTGTAAATATTGGAATCTGCATATGATAACTTTTAAAAAATTGATTTGGTGGTAGACAGCAAAACAACCAGGCATTATTCAATTTCAGTTTCATAATTATACATGCACAATTACATGCAGCTGAAAAGCCAAAATATGTAGAATGCATTCCATTACTGTTAGATGTACTCAGAACAAATGTCAGATTTTAACAGAATTTATTACTATTCCCTTCCATTTAATCACTGATTTTACAAGTTAAAATCGTCTATATGATTTGCTATAAAAGTACACAAATTACTGGGAAGCAAAATAAGTAAAGTAAGTTGTATCACTTATCTAAATGATAACATTTCCTTAATATATTACATATAGACATTTATTTCCCTCCAATCCAGAAATAATATAAGAAGGAAACAGAGGGTTTGTATATTTAAGCCAATATTATATACTTAAAAATTAGTTTATGCTTATACAAATCTCTGCAGAAATGAAAGTGAAAATCATTAAATGAGTTTACTGTGAACCTTTCTGTTCTGGTATACTATATAATGCCAAACTCTTGAAATATACAGTTACTCATATTTTGATGCAAAATCTATGTCATGGATCTCGGAAAGGTAAATTACAAATAAAGGAAAAAATGAAATCTGGGAAGTTATGTTTATATATTTAATCAACAAAGTTTTTTATTTATATATATCAAAATTTAAATTGTCTCTAAAAATAATGCTATTAAACTAAATGAATGAAATTAAAATTTATATGGTATATTTTTAATTACATTCAGTCAAGAACAAGGGATCAAGGCAATACTGTTCAACCTCATGGCAAAAAACCCAACAAAAGTAAACCCAAGCCATTGTACTTCTGGGACTGTGCTGATGTAAACAAGTGGATGAAGAAATGGTGTGGTACCCTCCATGAAAAATATGGAGAACTCTTTCTGCAGCAGGAAATTACTGGTATGTCATTTAGCAACTCATCTTTTACAAATATATATATTTGCATTCATTGTAATTCTCTTTATCGTTAAAAGATGTGTTGAGACCAAGTTCAATAAATGCTTAGAAAAGTTGAATATTTTTGGTTTATTTGAAAGTTTTTGAAGTTTTTGAAGTTTTAAAGTAATGGTTAGTTGACAATTAGTACAAGTACTAAACAGCTGTTTAAGAGTGTTACTAATTTAAAAGTGTGACAATATTTCCACAGGAAGGACATTGATAAGGATGAATGAAATAAAGCTGGAGAAAATTGGAATAGTAAATCCAGATCACAGGTAATACATTTAATGGTGCTGGATTTTAAACATAATGTTGTTTGTAATATATACACATGTAATCTATCACAGATTTTTTTTTTATTTCAGAAGAGAATTAATGCAGCAAATATTAAGGCAGAGATTAAAGCATGAAATGTCAGATTTAAAGAATATGGACCAAGAAGGTAATTTTGGCAAAAATTTACAAGCTGAGGGGATGACTACTGTAAAAGCAGAACTAATCGCTGGGGATTTAATTTTGTTAATTTCGTTGCTAACAATTATCAAAGAAATTTAGTTCCACACAAAATTTTTATACGACTTTTAAAACAGGTTACTCTCAAAACAAAGAAATTTAATGCCCATGAAACCTTAGATTGCAAAAACAATGAAATTTTATCCTCAAGAAAATTTGTGGTTTTACAATATACTACTTACACTGTTTTGCTACTATATTTTGAATATTAAAATTTTAAATATATGCACATGTAGCAAATGATGTTACGTGCATAAAAGAAAATTACATGTACTAGTATTTAGTCATATTTAATATGTCTACATTCGTATTTATCATTTTGACAGGAACAGGATTTGCCCAAAGCAGATACCAGTCCATCAAGGAAAAAGACAGGGACAAGCATGTGGAAAACAATCACAGCTAGCTTCCTTAAACTCTAGGAGAAATTAAACTAGTCACAATGAACGCCATAAAGTCATATACATGCAATGTGAAATTTATAATTACATGTCAAATTTAACATTTCAAATTTTTTTTTCAACATACATGTATTTCACAAAAATGTTTGCAAGTCTGGTACTTGATTTATTTTTTGAACTATGTTCATGATGATTTGAAAATAATCATGATTGTTGTCATTCTTTAAATAATTTATCTATTTTTACTCACAAAATGATCAAAAAGGAGATTTTGATTGACAAATTATTTGTATTTTAGCTGCTTCACAGATGGCTCTCCCTTGCTGTGAAAGGAAATATTTATGTAAGATAAGTTCACAAAAAAATTATTTTAAAAGCCACTTTGTGTATAAAGTGAACCTAGCTCTTGAGAATTTTAATTCCTGTATTAATTAGAATTGTGAGCACAACCATGATATTCCTCAATTTTTTTTTAATAAAAAATACCTATAACTTTTTCATGTTGCAAAGGAGAACTGTGAAATCATGTGATATGCATTTGAAGCCACTTAATTGAAATAGGATTGAAGTGCTTTTATGTTAGAGTGTTCACTTAGAACTGACAAGTACTTGATTATTAGTGACATTGAATTAGCTTCCTTATCATTAATTTGGTTGTAATATCTCCTCAATTTTGTTTGAATTTTGTCAGTTACATTTAAGGAAATAGTGAATAGTTAATCAGATCTTCGATCATTACAATGATAACAGTTCTAGTCTTAAAAACCAAAGAATTAAAAACAGCAGCTCTAGTCTCACAAAATGGCAAATCTTCTTTGTTTCTAAACACTTTAGGTTTAAATATATCCACACTTTAAAGTTGACAAATGTATCTTTTTCCGAAATAACCATTACATTTATCAAAGATATTTTCCCTCAAGTATCTATTATATTTAACAAAGATATTTTTCCCAAAGTTATACTTATATTTAACAAAGACGTTTTGTTCAAAGTTACCAAAGTTTTTTTCATTTCATATGAAATATGGTTGTAATTTTCCTCTTTAATGATAGAATGTTGTGAGTTAACATTATCATGATTTCATGAATTTTGAAATTGTTTTTGTTTATTGTGCAATTCATGATGGCATTTTTTTTTTTTATGGATTTCTAGGTATCTACATTGAAATTGTTAAACAATTCTTTGAATTTCCTTACCCAAGTCCAAGTACTTGAGTGAGTTTTTGATAAACAAAATTGTCCATTGTCTGTGGATTTTTTAGAAATTTTTCATCCTGTAATCTTCTGCTAAACCATTGGACTAGTTTGAACCATTTTGGCGCCGCATATCTTTAGGTGTAGGGATTCAGTTTCTTAAATGAAGGGCCATGTCCCATTCCAAGGACCAGGGGGAGATAATTTACAAAAAAGCAAGGAAAGAAAAGGTTGACATATATACAAACTTCCATAAAGCGTCCCCTGCCTTATAAACAAACTTCCACAAAGCATCCCCTGTTGCAGGTACTGGTAGATTTAAATTGTGCAAAAAAATAAATAGGGTACATAGGAATATACCAGGTTTGAAAAATATTTGAAAAACTTCTTGAAAGGAACAGCAGGATTATTATTTTGATATCAGTAGGCAAGCATCCTGATGCAGATGTGTATATTGCAGTTTGTTAAAACCTTGGGGTATAGGATGGGGTCATAATATAGGATCAAAGACTAATTTGGAATACCAGGTATATACCATTTAAAAGTAAATTTTGTATGCAGATTTTATTTTGTGAACTGGGGTCAAAAACAGCATTAATTTTGTGTTTCAAAATTTTGCAAATTACCACTGCTTTGTTTACATTTTCTTATTGTTAATTTATTTTTAAGAAAAATATTTTTGCGAAAGCAATGAACTCGCAAATTTGCTAAAAATTCATCTACAGCAAAAATTTCCAGATTTACGGTATACCATGTAAATGTACATACATGTATACAGGCAAACTGCAAGGGGAAGGCTGGGGCCACTGTTCTGAAAACAGCATAGCAATTGTGATTCATGTGAGCGTTGTGGCTCAGAGGCTTCTTGTTACCGGTATTGATATTGTATCCAGGTAATCTATACACAAAAGAAGTAATCGTATGTTATCTTAAATAAATGTTTCTTAGAAATATCCAATCCAAACAATGTTCTGAGTTCTGTAATAGTGTATGGATTGTACAATTTTGTGCACTTGGATATAAGACATTCTGTATGCAGTATACTGATCCAACTTGAATCAACTTCAATCTAACTTAATAAAAACAATGTAGGGTTTAGTGTATATGCACCAAGAAATGATTTATTTTTATACTGTGCAATCATCGTTTGAGGGGGATCAATGTAAATTGGTTACTTGGGTCACTGTTACCCATACATCCTCACAAACAAGAACTTTATCAATGTGTGTACATGTATATCTTATTCATTAAATTTTCTGTATATCAGTATATGAATACCCACAAATATGAATTCTTTCAACATTCCTCAAAGTAGTCAAAGAAGGCAAGTTAAAAGGTATATGTAATTAGTGTCTAATCTATAGATGTGTACATTAAAAATTAAAGTTGTAAAATGTACTTCTATTTCTACATGTTTACCTATATTCTCTTACCAGTAATGTATAATTGATATATTAAGTTTTGTATTTCTATTACAGACCATGAATTTGTAACAGTATAGTTGAATCCACACTTTTCAAAAAATATGCCCCTTGGTCGTCTTCTTTGGGGAAAACCAATAGAAGAATCCTCACAGTAGCCTTTATAGTTTTCTGGTTTGTAATTTTGTCATCTAACTCTAAAAATAATGTGCATTTTGTATAATGATCACCCCAAGATGGGGCTACCCATATACGGAAAGAAAAAATTAAACACAGTGGATTTATCAGAGCAGTGTCAAATGTTTAGTAGCTTAAAGAGGAGAAATGTCATTTCTTTCCCATTAGACCTTATGGTTGACCCCTCAAAGGGACATAACTATTGCAAAGTGTGGATTGGACTATATATGTATAACATTTTAGACAATATTAAATCAATTAAACAAATATATGCAAGACCTGAGATTTTTTGTCAATTTTATGCAGGCTATGTTACCTGGGTTGGGAAAGTTTATGCTTTACAAAATGTGAAACATACCAGGTGTTCCCAATACATTTTTACCATACCATTTCCAACCCAAAATTTCCTATTAAAGTTATTAATAGCCCTCCCCCCCCCCCCCATTTTGGGTGGCAATACTTGTAGTTGTCAACTACATCAATTTAAAATTTTGTGCAATTGAGGTATTAAGAGATATTAATCCCAAACAGAGCACATCTTTTTGTGCATTTTATATAGTTTTCTTCTATAAGTGGCCCTGTAGCTCTCTGGTCTGACAATACTTTTTCAGAGAGCTAGAGTTCTGCTGATAGATAATGAAAAGAATTCATATGCTCAGTTAAATTATTTAATAATATTTCATGTATTAATATACAGGCACCTGAAATGTTAACATTGTACAATTACACACACCACTGGTACTTTCCAGTGCTAATTAACTTGGTTCTGAAACTTCTTTTCCCTTGTTAGATAAACTATTGTCAGCAGCACTCTGAGTATCTGTTGTATGTTCACTGTACACAGATCCATCGGTGTCCATAGATGTAACAGATAAGACCGCTGTGTTCGTCAATTCCTGTGTTGGCTCTGATAGTCCGGTTTCTTCATTCTCCACTATGTTGTCTTGGCCTTCTTCATCACACCCCTCCCCCTCCAACACAAGTTCTCCATAGTAGGCTGTGATGGTTTTCAGTTTGTTGTTCAGCATGTTCTGTTCTATTTCCACCTTTCCTCCTGGACCAGCCATTGAGGTCAACTGTAAATTGCATAAAATTTCTTTACACTTCATGCTCAACAAAATAAAACATCAAAAATTTGGGCAGCAAGAATCATGGAATATCATTCAACCTTACCTGTTCAACATTTGCATTTCTTGGTACAAAAAATGCAATGTTGTCTGTAATTTTTCTTGCCACTGAAAATATTGCTGAGGTAAATTATTAAGGAAATGTTAATTTATTTACTTCATAAATACCGTATAAACTTTTTTTGTGACACCTTATCATCCCGAGATAGTCATTGACTCTTTATTAGCGACACAAAATTTTCACGAATTGTGGTCATTGCTCTATATAATATTAATGAATTCTATAATATGCCAGAATGAAATTTTCGCGAGCATACCATCTCGCGTAATTACGCGAAAATAAAGTTCTCGCGAATAAAAAGTGATTTACAGTACTGTATAAACATTTGTGAGGGAAAAAATAATAAAGAAACATTTTTAATCAAGAAAACATTTTTCACATTTTCAAATGGATTCTCCCCCCCCATTCTCTCTCTCTTCATACAAAACTATTTGTATCCAAAAAAAAAATCAGAAAAGGATATGATTTCAGTTCTATCATGGTCTCTAGGTCAAACACGTCTGCCCCTAAATACTCTGGTCCTCCCCAGGGCGGGCTCAAAAACACCACATCAGCTCTGAGGTTTGGGGCCACGTGGAAGTAGTCCCCTATGATGAACTCTATCCTGTCATCCACACCATAAACCCTGGCGTTGTGCTGGGCAAGGGCCACTCGGTCTGGGTCAATGTCTATTGCTATTACTAAAATAAAAAAAATTACTTCAACTTTTTTATCCAAATGAAAATGGATCTTTTTACATGTGTATATCCAGGTACTATTGAATTTTTGCAGAATTTAGTGCAGTTATTTTAAAAATTTACTGGTCAGTTTACCTCTTTCACAAGTAAATGCAAACTGTATGGCATTCCCTCCCACTCCACAGAAAGCATCTACTATGACATCACAGCGGCATCTCTCTGCTATATGTTCTGCTATCTTCTCTGGTGTCACGGAGAACCAACCCTCTATAAAGGAAAGGTTCCAGGTTAAAAAGATACAATGAAAATAATAAAGAATACAATATACACTTGAAACACTTACATATGTAACAGCAGCTGGTAAAATTAAAATAGACAAAGAAACTCTTTTCTATACATGGGATAAAATATTTTACTTACCTCTATCCAGCTTAATTCCTTCATCAAATCTAGAGAACAGCCTGTATCTCTGAGCCCAGTACTTCCTCAAATCCTCACTGTTGGCCACCTCTGGAGGCATTTTCACCTTCCCTTTTTTCTTCCTCTTTTTTTTCCTTCCATTGCCACTTGCTTTTGATGCATCAACATTTTCACATGCATCAGGTACCTCTGTTGTAGACAAATCATCCTTTTCTATAGGAAAGTCCAGAGGTGCCTCGTTTTGATCCACATTCTGTTCAGTATTTGAGGAATTTTCCATTGGAATTTCCTGTGAAGATGAGGAAGAATCGGAGCTATAATTATCCATTACATCATCAGGCATGACCCCTAAATCACCCTCTGTCTCATCTTCAGCCAATGATTTCCCTTCTTTGTCCAGGAAAAGTTTCACTTTATTCAGTGTTTTACTTTTTGTGAATGTTAACTTTTCACCTCTCTCATCGTACCAGAAATGTTTTGGCTGCTTTCCTTTGTCCATTTTCTTGCTTTTCCTGTAAGCCTTTTTATCTTTGTATGTGATCTTTTCTACAGTCATTTTGGGAGTTTTTGCTGACCTGATAAATTAAGAAAAAAAAATGAATTGAAAAAGTGGTGCCATGATACCGTGCATCTACTTGTTGATCTTTCAAGGTCCTACAACTCTTTCACAACATTTTTATTCCATGCCTATTTATGAGATGTAAAAACCGGAAAGCAATTCAATAATTACTTGGCCATGTCAGAAGACGGCTGCAGACTTGGAGACTCACCTTCCAGTTTCATCTTTACTGTTTTCTGGTAATGCAAATCCCATGAATTTTAATCCCTCTCTGCCATCCTCTTCAAATTCAATGGAATCATCCAGGGCATGACTGTTGATGAAAAGATTACAATACTACAATAGTTGTTATATTCCACTAGTTACCAAGCAATCGAGAATTGTGATTACCAGAAATGATCAGCAGCATTGAATTCATTAACTCCCTTAGATTTTGTGAAGTTTATCACTGCATGCATGCTTTCAATTTTTATTTAATAATAATTCAAGTCAATACTTCATGTAATTTGAATGCTCTTTTGGGATTTCTATTAGATAAGCTTTACAATACATGTAAGTTGCCTCATTTTCTATTACATTATAAGTCTTCATTAACTACCTTTGTGGGATTTTTCTGGGCTTATCATCAGGAGGATCCCCTCCTCCATCTCCAGTCCCACCTGACACAGTTCCTTGTGAAGACTGGCTGTTAGAGACTCCAGAGTGACTGCCTACACCTACAGTAAAATAATATCTATAGTTCAAACAGTATCTTTACAATGGTCAACAAAACTACATGTACCTGGACAGCTTATTGATAAATCTATTCTATTTAAGTAAAACCCAATTTGCTTCTCTATAGCTTAATGCTCTTTATTTAATTAGCTCAATTTAGAAAAGTATTCTTGTCTTACTTGACACACTCTGCCCTCCAGACTGCTGTGTCTTCCTGTGGCCTGCTTTCCTCTTCTTCCCTTCTCCAGATCCGTCTACCTCTTCATCTTCTTCAGTCACCTCCACATTATCAACAGACACTTCTCCATCTTTCACTGGCTGCTGTGTCTTACTGTGCCCTGCTTTCCTCTTCTTCCCTTCTCCAGACCCATCTACCTCCTCATCTTCTTCAGTCACCTCCACATTATCAACAGACACTTCTCCATCCTTCACTGGCTGCTGTGTCTTCCTGTGGCCTGCTTTCCTCTTCTTCCCTTCTCCAGACTCATCTTCATCTTCCTCAGCCACTTCCTCATTATCAACAGGCACTCCTCCATCCTCCACTGGCAGATCCTCACATAAATCATCACCTGACCTTGTCTGAATTATGACCTGATCTTCTGCAAGGGATTCAATGTCTTGATCCTTATGAACACTAAGCTTGTTAAATTCTGTAAGGAACTGATTGTAGTAAAACCAATACAACTCTGTGTAATGTTCATTCCAAAGCTCCTGCCAAGCTACATCATAATTTTCCACTTCATAATTTTCATCCTGTGATAACTCACTCCCATCATTCCAACAATTTATCCCAGAATTCTCTTCACCAACATTAGGTACAGCCTCACTTTCATTTTGATGAGAAGGTCCACAAGATGAGTAGCTATGCATCAAATTCACCATCTCTGTCTGTTGATTGGCAATGTTTTCTGTGACTGAAGTTGAATGATCTAAGTTATGGCTCCCTATTTCTGTCTCGGTTCTCTCTTTCATAACATTTTCAATGGCAGTATTATACGACTCCTGATATCTGTTAGCACTTTTGGACAAAACATATGAGGGGCTTCCAGGGTTTGAAATGTCCCCTTCATTCTTTACACACGATTCTTCAGTTTCATCATTATTAACTTCAGTACCAGAATATTCAACACTATCATTATCTTTTGAAGTTAATACAACAGGTTCATTCTCTTCTAACTCTTCCTTTTCTTTCACTGCATTCTCTCCTTGCTCATTCTCCTCCCCGCCAACTTCTACCTCCGCAATGCAGGGGACTCCTAGGTACATTCCAGAATCAATCTGTTCTGGATATTTATTTACCCATCCCTCCCATACTAAATATTCTCCATACTGTTCCCAGTAGCTGTGCCAGGCTGGCTCAAATTCCAGTTCTCTGTAGCCTGTTATATCTCCAATATCAACAAAGGAATTGGTGTAATTCGTTGCGGAGGATTTCTTCTTTCTTTTGCTCTGCTTTTTTCTTTTCCGTCCATGTGATTTTTTTTTCTTTGGCTTGTAAAAAAAAAACGACATGAAGATTAGATATTACAATGTGTCTATTTATAGATTATCATATAAAAGTAATTAATTTTGTTTCAAATTTACTAAAAAGGCAACATACTAGCTTTTGTATACAGTTCATTGAAATTTGAAGTGCAATACATGTATGTTTTTTATTTCTTCAAATAAAATCTATAAAAAAAAATACCTTTGTAGGAACTTCTTTTGCACCAAAAGAAGTTGGTAGACCAAGAGCTGCCATAAGGGCTGCCTCTTCATCTAAACATTCCTTTTCCTCAGACTCTTCAGCTCTGTCATCTTGATTGTCATCTTCATCCTCTCCACCTCCCTCATCCTCTTTCTCAGAACTGGTTATGTTGTCATTGCTATTCCCATCACTTTCCTCATCACTAGAATCTTCATATTCAGCTTTGTATCCTAATCTGCATAAAGCTCTATCACTGCAAATATAAGTAAAATGTTACCAAAGATATGCTTAACAGTGATCTAAATTCCTGGTAAAATGTTCCCTAGAAATCGCAAATTTTTAATGGCCTGAATCAACTTTTACCCATTAAAAGTGGAAAAATAGAATAAAAGTAGAGCGTTATAGTTTCATTTCATGTTATGTCCATTTATTGTCTTGTAATGAAACTACATCTATGCAAAGGTATTCAATCCTGCATTAAAAATACTTCTGTTTACACATAGATGCATTCTAGTGAACTATGACATCCGAATATGTTTGTAAGTGAGTCGTGGCTCACTTGTCTTCCATCTTTCCAAGTGCTTGAATTTGTAGGGTTATACAGGCTTGTCATTGCTTAACTTGCCTGAAATAGAGTGAGATTCTACTGCATCACTAGAAAAGTGAACTCACTGGTGAGGCAATATAAGTTCCTAGTGTATAGTTTGCTACATCTTCACAATGTGGGAAGCTTTAACCCAAAGCTTAGCATAAGAACTCTCCGAGTGTCTGGGGCCTTCCAGTGTCTTAAACTGTGGCAACCAATTCCTTCTATGGACACTAGAGTTTCCTGACACAGGTCTGGGACCTATTCAGTATCCAGGGAAAAGCTACAAACACAGTCTCTCTCTAAGTTTTATGTACATTTAGCCCTATGAGGTAAATGAAGGACCCTTACCTGATGGATGCTCTGGTACAATGACAAGTCACCATTCCAGTATCTCTGTCATGAAGGTAAAGCTCAAGGTCTGCTATATGACTCCAGTTGTAACACATCTAAAAAGAATTAAGCATTTAAGTCAACAATTTCTTATTAACAAATTTTAATTTAAAAAACACCTAAAAACTGAATAGCTTGTGATATTTAACTTTTTTTGGAAACGTAATATTTCCGAGTTTAATTTCAAAATGATCATATTCTCTAACTTGAAGAAATTTTTCAAAAAAAAGAATTAATACATTGGGGGGTCTTTTTTCTCACAGATAACTGATGTTACATGGATTTCAACAACCTCATTTAAGTCAGCATTTCATAAATTCTATGCTCATGCCCTTGTTAACAAAAATAATCTTTCATTGGGTAGTATTTTGCATGACTTGTTTCATACTAATTGTTAGGCTTTTGTTATTTCATTATATTTGATTACGGTATGTTCTTTCAACTTGATCAATTTATAGGTCCATGTAAGGTGTGTCAACAGGGGATGCTTACTTCTTCTAGGCAACTGATCCCAACTCTGGTATTTCTGGGAGACCATGTTAATGTTTACTGTAGATTCCTTATTCTACACGAGGAATTACTTATCGCATAATTTTGTGAGAAAATTCACTCACAAAATAGAAGTATTCACTTTTATTTTTATGGTGCCGGAATTCATGTTAATTCTCTTTAACAATCGTCCATTCACGCTGAAGAGCCATCTTGTGATAATAAGTATTCTCAAAAAATAAGGAATCTACAATATGTCGTGTTCACAGATTTGTTTTTCTTTTTAGGTGTCCATACAACTATAATGCGTTGGGAAGTGGATAAAACATACAGATTGGTTAAAGAATGTGTCTAAAATTAGGGAGTGAAAGGTAGTAGGTTGATCAAAGCTGGAAATTATGAAAAGTGGGGAAAAATTCCCCAACAGTGCGCAAAAAATAGAACATTTTTTTTGCATTATGAGATATAGCGTTATGGTCAAACAAAGACTAATATATAAAACCATAACAGCAAAACTGAAGTGTTATGGATTTATATATTAGTCACTGACCATATAAAACCATAGAGCCTGAAAGCTACAGTAACCCCCAACACACGTGCACGCCTGTCTATTGATTCCATCGCATTCATTATTGAATTGCTTTTACAGAACGATCGACTGCATGATATGCCACTAAAGTTTAATGTTTAAAACGGAATGGTAATTATAATTCACTACCTTTCAGGATTAGAGAACGACAACAAAGCCGTTTCAAAGCGTGTTTCACGCCGTTTTTTTTTTCTGAAAGTGAAAGTAGAGATGACAATCTCGCCTCCAATGCCAAGAGAGTTAAAAAAAAAATGAATTAAAAAAAATCCTATGTCGGATGATCCCGTACAAAATCCAAACTCGGTACACTTATCTGCTTATACTCTGATTTTCGTTTAGGATTTTATATTTATTTTTTAAGTAATTTATCGGAACTTAATTACTTCACCAGGTGCAGATCCAGGATTTTTCCCGGGGGGGGGGGGGGGGGGGGCAGTTAAAAAAAATAGGAAAAGGTAGCCTACCCATGGGTATTCCTACTACTAGTACCAGACTGTTGGAAGACCACAAACGAATTTTCAAATCGCACAACGGATTTTGTAAACAGTACAAACGAATTTCTAAATTGTTCAAATGATTTTTAAATTAATTTGTTCAAACGTATTTCTAAATCGTTCAAACGCTATTTTAAATGGTACAAACGATTTACTTCTAAATAGTAGATACGAATTTCAAGTAGTGCTTACGAATTTTTAAAAGGTATATACTAATTTTTTAATTCGTACGAACGATTTTATTTTTTGCCCCCCCCCCCCCTACAGAATGAATGTTTTGTTTTTCTTGATATTATATAAAAATAATCCATCATGGTCATTCATTTGTGATTACTACATTGTTTTCAATATGTTTTATAAGTACATCAAAAATTGAGATATTGGTAATTCAGATTACCAATAACGGATTACATAAGAATTTAAACTTCACTCTCTGTTTTGTTGTCCAAATTATTGGTAAGGTACCTTAATTTTTTGAGAGGAAACTTTTTAGAGTACCTATACTTCAATGACAAATTCTTGGGAAAAATTATATATTTTTAGGAACGTACGTGTCGTCTGACCTTAACTTCTTCAATCGTCGCCAATTGCAAGAGGAGGGGACTGGTTTCAATCAGACTAAAATACACTGTAACTTCACATGATTTGCAACAAAAAAGGTATTGAGCAATAGATTTTATTTTACACCATAAAACATAAATAAAACAGCACCGATATCAATGGATTAAAATATATGTAAGAGTTCTTGTGATCAGCTTTGGTCAGTTGGTGCCACTTTTCCTGAAAATGAAGAAAGTCTGTGTTGTGCATTATTCTTTACGGTAGATGACAGACTTCGGATTTTCTCTGGGGCTTTCTTAGGAGCGGGCATTGTTGAATTTACACAAATTGTTTGTTCTCTACGTAATTTACGTTTCACTCTTTCTTCACAATTATCTTCTCCATTGACTAAAATCTCTATGATTTTGCTTTCCTCTAGACTGGTTTCGAACCGCCATGCTTTATCTGTGACATTGTTCTTCTTCTTTCGAAGATGTCTAATTAATATTGATGAGTGAGCACCACTATCAATCAATTCACGTTTTCTTTTCTTCAACTTTTCCATCCTTTCCCTTATTTTTGCTTCCGATCGTGTGTATTCTTTGCTGAAGAGATCAAAGTCCCTTTCATACTGGCGAATCTCCTTCTGACATTGCCAGGACAGTTTACGGTGAATTCCGTAATACTGGGAACGTTTGGGTAAGGCCTTTATTTTCTCGAAAAGAATTTCACTGTCCACTGATCTACCATCAGAATATACTTCCGGACCTATATCACCATCCATGTTCAAAGAAATCAGCGAACTGATTGGGAAACTTCAAGTGTTTCCAACTTTTATATCAACTTTTGAATCTTTGCATAATGTATGAGAATTAACTCGTATTTTAATAACCTTGTCATTCGTCTGTTTGATTGATAAGGTGATAAGCTCATTCTCAAATTAACGCGAAATCTTTAAAATCAAACATTGCCGTATTTTTTAAAAATTGTTCTTAGTCTACGACTGAATGCCTTTGTCGGTGTTTGGATACACATTTAGACCGCTTATCTAAATGTTTTGGAAATGCGATAAAAAAAGAAAGTCACAGAGAGTCTGTTAGGTAATTTGTCACTCCAGGGAGAATTTAACAGCCTGGCCAAAAACAGCCCTGACTGAATGAAGACAAATTAGAAAGGTTGTTAGCCTTTTTTGAAACTGCAAGGGGGATAAGCTCCCTCACTAAGTGATTTCTGTCGCTGCAAGATACAATAAATGGCACAGAAATCGACATTTTACTCTGTGTCCACTTTATTTCTTGTTAAAAGTCACCGGTTTCTTTATTAGTTTTAAAATCGTACTGAAAGGATTTATTAAACTGCAAGATTTTTAGCCAGACACTCCAATTTAATTAATGATCTATCAATTTGCTTCATTTGCTTTGGGATTAAAGAAAATGTATAATTAGGAAATTTAATTGAAAAGACACGTGTTTTTCGAATTGTAAAATATTATGATAGACGACTTTCTTTGACTGCGAAATAAGTAAATTATGACTATTTTCTTATTTCATAGCAATGAATCTCAATGTTTCTAAACGATAACTTGAGAGATATTTGAAGTTTTTTTTTAACTCTCAGTCAGTGAACTGATAAAATTTTACAAATAGGCACATTGGTGAGGGGATGAAATTAAGGTAGCCCCCCCCCGATTTTTTTTTTCGGGGGGTGGGGGGGGGGTGTTGCTTATACCTCCTTTACTTCTCCTTCCCCTTCCCGGGTAGCGACGTCTTTAATTTCCTTTTAGAAAAATCTGTTTTAATTTTTTCTTTGTTCAGAAATTTTCGGAACGCAAATTGTTCAATTAAAAATAATAACCTAATACATCATCGCAAACCACGGCCATAATGTACGATCCTCTCCCATTCTGGAGGAGAGAGCTACACATGCGGACTCCGCGAACCGTGGCTTGAGACGATGAACCTAATATTGGTTAAACCGGGTCCGTAGGACAATATCATACGATAGAACGTTCTATCTATAACATACAGTGTTCAGAATTGCTTCTTGTCATATTTGAAAAAAATATCTACATTCTGTGGACATTGTACACACAGGGCCCTGAAGAATGGATGCATACCCCCCCCCCCATCTTTTAGTAAAAAATTACTAAAGAATACTAAGAACTTATGCAAGCAGGTTCTAGTTTTTCTTAACTTTTAGAGATTTGATATACGGTATATAATGAACGTCAAGTTCTATTTTACAGGGAATCCGGATTTCTCGTGTCCAATGAGTTTCAGTTATTCAGTTTAAATTTACTTCACTTCATTTGTTTCCGGTTTAAAAAATTGGCGGCACATGCTATTTAAAGGTTTAAATTAGACCAAAAAAGCGAAAGTACCCAAAGGTTTGTCAAGTTTTTTGGCTTTTATGGATAAAATATACTCTGTTAATGTTTACTCCTAAAGATAAACGGTATTGCGATAGAATTTACCCCTTTTCTCCACTGTCAATTTCTCAGTTTCTAGCTCCAGATATTCATAAGGTTATATTTCATTTGTCATTTTAATTACTATTTTAAACATATTTATACGAGAGCATAATATGAGTAAAATTTGGGTTTTATTTTAGTTTGACACTTGCATTTGGCGGTTTACCCTTTAGGATGTCCTCCTTTATGGGCACCCCTCAATTCTCATACCAAGACTGGTTGGAAAATGCAGCCAGACAGGTGGATAAACAGCTTCAGGATGACAGAAGCTACCAAGAATTGTCTGATCAACTTAAGGTCCCAGTTCACAGTAAGTACTTGGATCATAAAAACTTTGAGAAAATTGATATAAATTAACCTGTCTCCAGGGGTCAACATTAACATTTATCCACTCCACAGGAGCTTGCTCCCGACTAGATAGAATGTTCTATCGTTAAAATGATATTGTCCTATGGACCCGGTTTAAGGATAGAATTCGTTCCGTGTATTCGTAATGTAGCAGAAAGAAACACAGGCGATAACTCGCATAGTGCATTTACTAGGAACAATCTAGAGAGTTCCGAATGTAAACATGGCAGGTAATTTGAATCGAGAGAAAAACGTTGAGAAAATTAATTGGATTTTCGTATTTATATGGATTATTTTTTGGGATAAAAGGCATAAGCAATCTCAAGAAGGTTTGTTTTGATTATTTTGGTAGTTATTCCCAGTGCAAATCATTTTATATTCTTCAAAATCGTTTCGGAGCGGATCCGCTCCGATTTGCTACATTGCAAGTATATGGGACGTATTCTAACTGTGGTGAGGGCCTGTACCGAGACACAGTTAGATTATTCTAACTAGCTCCCGACGTGTAATAATTATTTATTGAAAAATGTCATGTACGAAATACTAAACAGCACAAGGGAGGAAACAATTTTGGTCCCCTTCCTCGTTTAAACTTCTGTTTTCATATTTTCCTGTATTTTATTTTTACTGACTCATCAGTGTGGTCGAACCCCCAAACGGGGGTAAACGAAGTAGGAAAACCATATCCCAAACGGGGATATGAGCATGCCAAGATGCATTTTTATGTGCGCATTTCACGGAAAAAGTAGAGGTTTACAAAAATGCGGGTGCAAAGTAACCGATCCTTTCGCAAATGTAAAACTACTTGGAAATAATAAATTAAAGGTGTTTCAAGAGTTTGTATTTTACAAAAATACAACTCTTAACTATTGTACAAATCGGGATTTATTCACTGGCAAAGTTATCAATCTTGAGCTCTCTGACATCCAGGTATTTAAGATAAAATATTCAATAAACAGACAAAAATTACTGAATTGATATTGAAATGAAACTATAAAAAAAATATATTATTCTACCTTATATCTTTTACTTTAATGATAAAATACACGCTCAATGTTGTATTAAAATCATTTTATTTGAGATTGTACGTTTCAGTCCGCGTATCCTTCTGTCTAGCAATTGGCGGTCTTGATTATCGATTATCATGCTCAGGAAGTCTTCAAAAATACAGTTTAAATTAAAATTATAATGCAGTTTATTAAAATTATTGTCTTTTATACCTTAGGCCTAGAAAAAAAATATGTTTGTTTCCGCTTTCCCGACTGACCCTGATTTATAGTGCCGACCCTAAATATTTTTTTAATGCTTTTTTCCCATGATGTGCAAGATTTCAACCAGGGAATTATAGCCTCCAACTTTGCAAGCTTTTCAAGACAGAAAGAAGTTTGGGTCACCTTTCTATTATAAGTTAAGTCACAGTAATGCTTGAAAACACCATTTCTTTTGTCATTAATGTTACTTCTATACACGTTTTGATTAAAGAAGCAAAAAAATTTTTTTCAACAAAAAAAAAATTGCCTACCTACCTACCCTATATTTTTTCAGCCTGAAAGCGGAAACAAACATATTTTTTTTTTTCTAGGCCTTAGAGGAATTAAATAAAATATTTGGATTTTTAAAAAAAAATAAAGACAATCGTTAGGGCAAGAACATGAATACATTTTATTTAATATAAATCTAGATTCAAAATTTATATTTTCCTCATTCTTAGAATATTTTTCCTTGTGATTTAAAGTTGGTGGAAAATATTTCTTATATTGAAAACTTAACCTAATTTAATAAAATCTTCAAATGCTATTAGGACAGAAAACAAAAATACTGAAACGTCATCAAAAAAAAATTTTAAAGAAAAATTAATAAATTACAATTTCCCATTTTGCTAATAATTATTAATTTGAAAAAAGTGATATAATTCAAGACTGTAAAATACAGTGGAAAATGTCCCAAAGAGTGTGAATATGTTAAATATTATATTCATTTTACCTGAAATTTACATTCAACATTATTATTGAAAACTTAACCTTTCTATTATAAGTTAAGTCACAGTAATGCTTGAAAACACCATTTCTTTTGTCATTAATGTTACTTCTGTTTTGATTAAAGAAGCAAAAAAATTTTTTTCAACAAAAAAAAAATTGCAACCTACCCTATATTTTTTCAGAAAGTTACCGTTCTCGTGCGCATTACATTTTATTTAATATAAATCTAGATTCAAAATTTATATTTTCCTCATTCTTAGAATATTTTTCCTTGTGATTTAAAGTCTACAATTTAATAAAATCTTAACTGAAACGTCACAGAAAAATTAATAGATTACTTCATGAATTGGTGGAAAATATTTCGCTATTCCAACATTATATTGAAAACTTAACCTCTTGATTTTCTTCTGTTGACATACAGCAAGAGTTACCGTTCTTGCGCATTGCATGACGGGACGGAAAACCCCCGTTTTGGGGTTCGACCAGACTGCTCATTGCCTTGGAATTTTAAGTAATTATTCTCAAGACATAATGCTTGAATTATCCGTTAGAGCCTCAATAAAACACATTTCATACTAATAATGATTCAAATGCTATTAGGACAGAAAACAAAAATACATTTGGAATCCTCAGAATTTTCTACTACTTAAAAAATTCCCTGCTAATTGATCATCAAAAAAAAATTTTAAAGTTTTTAAATTAAGCTCTTTCTAATGGCATAGAATTTGTATGCAATTTCCCAACAAAACATTTTGCTAGGGTTGCTATGATTATTAATTTGAAAAAAGTGATATAATTCAAGATTTAAATGTAAAATACAGAGGTTACTTTGGCTTTATGCTTGACAAATGTCCCAAAGAGTGTGAATATGTTAAATATTATATTCATTTTACCTGAAATTTACATTCTGACATATTCTGTAGAGTATTATTATTGATGTTTCAGATCAACCAAGCTTAAGTGGATTGAATGAGTTAGATTATCCTAGCTTACCAGAAGCTGGAATTTCTATTGAAAACTTGTGTGAGATTAGCAATGTGAAAAGAGTTCCACTGCCCCCTGAACTGGTAGAGCAGTTTGAACGTATCCTTTCTTCATAGTGTTTTACCTTTCTTGTTCTTACTCTTTGATATGTGTTTTTTGAACTCATAAGAAATGTAAAAGTACAACTTACCCTAAAAAAAAAAAAGAATTAAAGATATTGCAGATTCTGTTTGTGAAAGTTTTGCTTTGCAATGTTCTGTTAAACCTTGACCACGGCTATAGGGATGCAGTGTAATTGCATGATGGGACTGTTTCCCACCATTGAGAGAGCGTGGTTGACCATTGATAGTGATATTTTTGTGTGGAGATATGAAGATGGGTAATTAATTAGAAAGAGAATACCACATCTGTGTTTCTATTTAATGCCACTTCTTTATAACTTAATGATTTACATGTACAAATCTATATATTTTTCTGAAAGAAAAAGATACATTTGTGCCTGACTTTTATTGATTAATTTTAGCACTGACTTGGCGTACTTTGATGGCCTGAATGAAACCATACTCAGTGCTGCTCTAGTGAAACCAAAGCCAGGTAGGTTGTTGTCAATGTCAATACCAACTTAACTTCAGCTTAAGCTCAAAAGTCATTGAATAAGATTTACTCATAAGTAGTTGATAAATGTAAAATTTCTTATGATTTTAGGTGAACATAATTGAGATTTTTAATAGTCTGTCGGTTTTGCAAATTTAGAAGGAAAAAAATAATGAAGACAGTAATTTTTTTTTAGAAAGTACTTTTGTACACTTCTGCGTGAAGTTGTAAATTAACCTTATTCTCTATTTTATACAGGTATTTTCCAGCCACATATCCAGTATTTACTTTGTCTGGCTACCCCTGTGGACATAGTATTACTAGGAGTCAGTTTCTCCAAACCCTACCATGGTATGTAGTACATGTACTATGTACACATGGATTTATCTGAAGGAAACAAAAAACACATCTAATTTATTAAATACATGCATGTGTATCTATATCTATAGAAACTGTAAATTTCTCTGTTTTAGATGTGACAGCTGACAGTGGCAGCGGTGAAATGCATCTCCTTCCTGAGCCCCTCTTTTCCATCCCAACAGACAATACATATATAGTTAGCATTAAAGGGGCCCCCAATGGGAGAATCTTTATGGCAGGAAAAGATGGCTGTTTGTATGAACTGGCTTATCAGGTTAGAACAATACCATACAGTGTATGCGAAAAGACATAGTCTAAAAGAATTAGAGAGTGTCTGTAAAATATTGACCACTGCTAGGAAAAAAAGCTACAAAGCCATGCTTCTGTGATTTAAACAATATCTGTGAAGAAATGATTCCTTTTCAGTTCTTATAAGAATTTCAATGTTAACAAGCATTCTGAGAGTATTGCATAAGCAATACATGTCTCCTACCGGGTTCCCCTTTTTCTTTAGGATGTCATTTTATAATATGCAAAAGTCATGTCCAAGGTAAAACTGCTTGATTTTGAGGTTGTGAATGCCTTTAACCTAATAAAATAATCCACATTAAGACGAAAATTCAACTCATTTTTTCAATGTTTTTTTCTCACTTCATACTTATGTTGACCATCGGAATTTAGCGCAGGCCGAACCCGATCTTAAACGATTAAGAAAAATTTAAAATGCCATAATTTTGTCAAAAATCAATGAAGCGAAACGACATTCAAACTTGTAACTCATCAAGATACATTCACATACCAAAATTCAGTTCAATATCTGTAAGCGTTTAGAAAAAAAGTGCGGAAAACCAAGAAGGACAGACAGACGGGCGGACTGACGGACAGACAGATGCAGAGGAAACCTATAGTCCCCTCCGGTTTCACCGGTAGGGGACTAATAAGATTATATATCTTTAAAAATTACCATCCCCACCCCACCTCAACACCTTTCAAATTAGAAGATTGGTCAGCAATTACCCAACTTTGACGTTGGCCATAAAAAATTGCTCTCTTATATTCTGTAAAGCACCAACATTACAGGAAAGGTCATTTGAAATGTGAAAAGAACACATATACGAGGGTCGTTAGAAAAGTTCGCGGACACTTTGAATTACGGAAAATCTATTTTTTACTGTGAAGTATGACCTATGTCTGAATAAATTCCTACATTTCGTTTATTGGTATGTAAAAAATCAGGTCCATATAATAAAATCTTGAAAATTTACATCATTTTTACTATAAGGTTATGAGATTCATGGAGCAATCACTTGACGTAAGGCGACGTGACAACCTGATTTCAACCGGTAAAGTTTTGTCGCAGTGTTCTATAAATCTTTCATTTCTTCAGATTTTTCTTATCTATTTTCTACTTTAAAATTGAATATCTATATCAAGACATATTACTTTTCTTTTATATAATGTCTTTTGTACTGATTCGGATATTATTGAGATCTTTAAAAAAGTCTATGCAGTTAATCGCTCAGGTATGGAAACTATGCAAAACCATATAGGCGCAACGCAACGTCCATGCGATACGGGGGTATTGAAGTATCGATGGAGGTAATCATTCAAAATGTTAATCCTTCCATTCTTATGAAGCTACAACCATTTGAAAACTTGTCCTTTGTAGGTGTAGGATATTCCCGGCAGCATCTTGAACATTTTAATCTCTTTTTCGACATTTTCCAGTCTGCATACATAATTTTTACATAGTGCAGTGCTCCATGACGCTAAATGACGTTCCGATTTTTGGCTGTGTTTTTAAGCGTTGATCAGTTAAAAACGGCTATAAAACAGTCATATACCCCTCCAATTTAGTTCAAAATTTCTCCCAGTGACGTTTCATGAATACTATAGCGGCAGGTAAAATATCAGAAAACTCTTTGCGGTACAATTGTGCAATTTTTAATTTTAATGAAGAGTCTTTGTGATGTAAACGTGCCAAAATGTAGCATGCTCCGTGAAGCAAGATTTATCAAAATAAAAAAGCCGTATATTTTTCAATAATCATCGGAGAGCACCAAATTCTTGTATATTAATTGGAAAAAAGGTAAAGATTTTATCTGCAAAGTTTGACCGGTTTCGTGGAAATAGCGCGCTCACAATAAAACTTGTCCGCGAACTTTTCTAACACCCCTCGTATATACAGTTACATGTATGAATGTTGTATTGTTAACTTTTTTATATTTCATTGAACAGGCTGATGATGGATGGTTCAGTAGAAAATGCAGGAAGATAAATCACTCAACCAGTACCCTGTCTTTCCTTGTCCCATCTTTTCTCAACTTTTCCTTCAGCGAGGATGGTAAGTCCACAACAAGTAATGGATAACATCTTTTTGGTTAAAATTAACATCATTTTTGAAATATTTTCTCTTGTTTCACAGTAGATAGTCTAGAACAAATGCTGGATACCATCACTGTTGTAAAAAATTGGAAATAATTTTTTGAAATTTTGTCTCTTATATCACAACAGATCCTTTGCTACAGCTGAGTTTGGATGACTCCAGAAATATTCTTTATGCCTGCACTGAGAAAGGGACAATTCAGGTATAAACTTTATATTTCATACATTTTGTAATGACAAATAAGCCATTCTGAAAATTGTTGAAGGAACGGTAAATTTCATATAATTTTCTGTTTTCAGGTATTTGACCTTGGACAAGATGGGAAGGGTATGAGTAGAGTGGCCTCCATACCACTGAATAATGTGGTCCACAGTGCCTCCCTCATTGCCAGGTAAAAAAAACAACAAAGAGAAGATTGTCATAGTAGTACTAGTTCAATTACTGTTTTTCATTTAAATATGACAAATATATGCATGTTTGTTGTTAGTGATGTGGTTTGTTGTCTTTAAAATGACCAATAGATTTTTTAGATTTTTAAAGGGAAAAAGCAAATAATCTATACTTATTGTGTGCATTTATTATTACATTCAGTTCCTTGTACTTCAAAACATGTACTGGGTATTTACAGAACTGTGGAGAGGTCCAATTTCAAGCCCATTGTCCATATCAGTGCCTTGACAAAGTCAGAGTCAACAAATATTCACCTTGTTGCCATCACAAAAACTGGTACCCATATTTTGTATATTTACTTGATTTTACTAAAAAAGCTTCCCAAATACAAAGCAGTGCTTCTGAAGATGCTGGGTATTTTTTTTTATCACTGTAGGTGTTCGGCTGTACTTTACTACCAACCCATTTGGTAACAACAAAGGACGGCCCAGCATGCTGACCCTGGTTCATGTTCGACTTCCTCCAGGGTTTTCTGCCTCTACTGTTGTTCATAAACCACAGAATGTTCATATGGCTTATCACAAGAAAGGTAACATAGTGATATTTCATTGGTCAAAATAGGAACAGTAACCCTTTATATCATTTTCAGAATTTTCCATTATCAATGAGCATGGTGCTTCCAGTTTCATTCAATTATTTATTTAAATTTTCTTACCAATTTTACAACCTCTGTATTTATGCACAGTGTATTTTATATATTAAAAATAGGAACTTTGTTACTGGTGGCCTCCCAGACAGAAGACAATGATTTACTGTGGACCATTAGTAATGACTCGTTCCCATTCCAAGGGCAGCTCATGGAGGCTCATGTATGTTGCAAAATATACTGATTCTCTGACAGATATAAACTGACCAATTTTTAAAAATTTAGTTACTGTAGATTCCTTATTTTTCACGAGTACTTATTATCGTGAATGGGCTCTTCAACGTCAAATCACGAGATTAATAATTCGTGAATGAACGGTTGATCAAGAGTTTTAACATAGATTTCAGCACCATAAAAATAAAGGTGAGTAAGTTTATTTCGCGTGTGGTGCTTCCTGCGAAATTACACGATAATTAATTCCATGCATATATTTAGGAATCTACAGTTAGCTGCAGTTGTTAAATTTGAAGTTACAAAAATGTGGATCATGTACAGTATATGCAAAAAGTAAATAAAATCAATATGCTCAGTATTAGAAACTAATATTTTATTGAATATTAAGGATAACTAAGTCTGTTCCCCCCTTACAGAGTACCATCCCTATAGACGGTCGTACCTGGGCTATGTGTGAGGTGACATCGGGGGAGACCAGTGTCACTGTAGACAAACCGGATCCTCCATCAGTGGTCACTCAACACTCAGAGTCCCCGAGACAGTTTGTTCTTCTCAGTGCTCAGGTTAGAATTGCTCACTGAAGTGTATCTGTGTGTATGTACGGTACAAGTGAACAATATACTTTTATTGACTGAGTTCGAGAGCAACATGCGTTTTGTCGGACCCAAGAACCAAACTGTCTGCCTGAGGCTGTTGGGCCGAAGGCAGACAGTTTGGTTCAAGGGTTGACAAAACGCATTTTGCCTGAGAACTCCGTCAATAAATGTTTTGTTATACCTTTCATTTTATTTTATTTTTGACAAACATGTATTTTGTACTGTCTTTCGTGATGTAACAACAGGACCGTCACTTTTGAACACCAACAAATGCAAATGAGATTAAGCTCTGCCTATTCTGTGACGTAAGTGGTCCAACATCTCACTCAGCAGTCCAACATCTCATTCAGCGGTCCAACATTGATTTTCTTTATGCCCGCTCAGCAAAACATTAGAAATGTTAGACTTTTTTTCATATAGATTTGTATAGAAACAAATTTTTAAAGGTATAACAAAACTTCTTCATATATTTTATACAGTAAAACTTGGTTATAACGAAGTCACTGGGACCGACGAAATTACTTTGCTATATCTATAATTCTTTATATCCATATAAAGAATTCGTTAAATTTATGTAGCTGGAAATCCAATATAACTTCGCTATATCCATGAATTTACAATATTAGTGTTCGTACTAACGAGTTTTACTGTATTTATAATTAGTTGAAATAATTTTTCCTACGCATCAAATTTGAAAAAAAATGGCATGTCTAATCGTCATTATTGCAGTTGCCAGTTGAAAAGGAATTTTTTCATATTTGAGATTAATTAATAAATTATATTGTAAATCTCCAGTTTGAGGACAATGAAGCTCTTCAAAACTGTGCTTCAAGGGAAATAATTGCTAGTTTACAGGGATATTTATGCTCTATCTAAAATTTCCTCAGTTACAAGGAAAGTGATAAGGATAAAAATAAAACGGAGGCAAAAATGTTCATACATGTATTAACAAAATACAAATACAGAAGGATAAATAATCCACAAAATTCTTGTTACAGGGTAGTCATATATTCTCTAAGATGAGGCCTGTGGATCAGCTGAGACAGCTGTTGATTGATTTTCAGGGACCAGATGCAGAGGAGGTCAAGGCATTCTTTAGACTACACAAGGTAACATTAACTATTAAAAGTTTAGGAATTAGGATTTACAGTTACAGTGACCAACAGAAGATTTTGTCAAGGATTTAAATTTTTATAAAACATTTCTTTCAGATTGAGCAGGCGTGTTCTACCTGTCTTATCCTGGCTTGTTCTAGGATCGCAGCAGATCAGCAGGCAAGTTAGATTGTTTGTTAGAATGCTTCATATTGGAGTGATAAAATTTTTTAAAGGCAAAATTGCAAGTAAAAATCATTGTATTGGAAAATGTTTAGGTTGCCACCTGGGCTACCATGGCCTTCTTTATGTATGGTGGAGAGCCTCAACTTCATTTTACTGGTACTCCAATGGGCACCGATGGTAGGATGATGCCAAGCAACCTGGGAGCTATGGGTAACTACATGTACTGCATTTAGAGTAAAAAACTACTTCAGTATGATAAAAAAGCCTATGCATGATGCCTTTGACTAAAATGAAAACATGGTATGAATAGTACCTCCTCAAATCATGTGGCATAGAATATTGGGGTTTTATTTTCAAAGTCAGTAAGATCATGGTTGCATGATATTATCAGTTTCATTTTACCCCTACTTAATTATTTTTGACTGTTCATATTAAAAAAAAATGTGATCAATTAAAATGGCAGATTACTGTGGAGGCAAAAAAAATTGTTGCTGTCAGAAAATGGTTGGTAAGTGCAGAGAAAAAATATTGTTTCCTATCAGGGGGAATTAAAATGTTGTACAGTTTGCAAGTGATTGCTTGATGGAGGACATTGCTATGGCATGTTTAGCATATTTATTGACACTGTTATTTTCAATTTCACTCTTCTACACGTAGGTTTACATCAGACATCCACCCCAGCTCCAGGAATGGGACACCCATACTTTCACCCAGCCATGACTCCAGGACCTAACATTACACAGGAAATAGCCTTCTCAGGAAAACACAATGGAATCTGTCTGTACCTAGCCAGAATCCTCAGGTACATTGTATGTCTGCAAATGCCTTTGTACATAAAAAAGTAATCAAATGCAGAGAAAAATTGTATTGTCTATGAAAGAGGCTTCCAGGTTGTTTGACTGTGAAATCAATGATTTATAATGTAGATTATTGAGATTTAATTTTGAATATACATTTATAGGTCAATTTGGGAAAATAATGTCACAATGGATTATCCCTGCCAATCAACACAAGGAGTCACAAATTATGTAAGTTCATTGCAGAAGTGTTTAGCTTATTTGAGAAAGATCGGTCTTTAGAAAAGGAATATATTACATAATGTTGATTTCTCTTGTTTTAACTCTGAAAATTACAGGAAAAACATGTACTTTTAATTTTTAAGCTAACAAGCAGAATAAATGGTGATGACTTGAACAAAATTTTGGAGAATGTCAGGGGGCTTTCAGACTTTGTGGAATTCAACTCTAGATTTGATACTGGGCCATCAGAGGGGTAAGTCAAGCAACTTTCTGTGTGTTCTTAGTTGAAAATAAACTACATGTATATGATCCTGTGGAAAGATGCAGAAAAAATGATGTCTTATTGCAACATTTAAGAAATTTTACATGAACCTTTATGTGCTTAAAATATTGAATATGGTTTGCAAGTGACTTACACTCTCAAATAATGAACATCTTTTAAATAATTTAAAACATAATGGCTTTTCCCAGATAAAGGATTTAAATAATAGTTAACAGTATTGTAATAAAAGCTCTTACCCTTCATAGGATGATGTCACAAGTGCCATTTTCTCCACACATGATGGGACACATTGATGAGCAAGGACGCAAAAAGTTACAAGGTAATCACCAGGCCTCAGTTTAGTATCCACTTGTGTAAATATAACTTTTCATCCAATATGTGCTAAATATATGTAATTTCAAAGTATTTATTGATGATTAAATGTTCTGACATTGTATTTAATTTCAAAATTGAGATATTAGGCACATTTTATTTAAATGCAGGATATAGAAGGCTGTCTTTCTTTACAACACATACATGTACCCCATCTGATTCGCCGTGTACCTTTGACAGGTAAACAAATAAAGTGTGTCTCTTATTTAAACAAAGAGATAGCTTGGGATAAATTTTAATTATGAAATTTTGTGCAAACAATCAATGATTGCATGATAAATTGTAATCCACTCTGTCTAAGGTAACAAAAGTAAAATCTAGAAGTCCAAAATTATTAGAATAAGTTCATTTAATTAAAATTATTTGTTCATTTCATTATCTTTATTAAGGATCAACAAAATTTGCTAGTCATGTCGGTTTCAACAATTATCCACCCACGCAACAGTGAATCCCTAAGAGGTACATGTATAACATTCATCAAATTACATCTACACGTAAACACACAGTCACTGTAACTACAACCAAAAGAGGATGTATTGATATACAATATATCAATATTGAGTTTCATTATAGTTTGATCCTAAACATGATGTAATGCATGGTAAGAAAAAAACCTTGTTTCCAAAAAAAGTCCTTTTCAATAATTGAAAATTGTTCATTTTATATATTTTATTAAGGATCATTAGATATTTCAGATATTTAATACATTGATCTTGCTTTCCCTTTTTATACTGTCTTACAATTATTTTACATTATCTATTTAAAAAAGCAATTGTGGGAAGATTTATGAAAAAAAAAAATTGTATAGTTTCATTTTGATTATTCAGATGTGTGGTGCTTTAATAACCTGTTTAATTAATCGTTACCTGGATGACAATGCTACAATTGATGCTATCAGTAGCAGGCTACGAGAAGTGTGTCCATCTCTCTATAGCTCGGATGATGCCACCTGTTCAAAGGCAAGTCAATTTTTCCAGTAGCTTAGCAAAGTATGTGTCAAAATTTTTGTTTCACATTTTTATTGAATAGATAAACATGTATGTTCATTCATCTTTTTCAGGCTAATGAACTCTTACAAGCTGCCAAAATCAATAAAAATCAAAACGAAAAGATGACACAGCTGAATGAGGCATTGAAGGTATGTATTTAAATATATGCTTTCCAATTTCCTGAGCATTTTTTGCATTTATAATTAATGGACAGAACAGTATGTATGCCTCTTACAAGCTTATTCTTAACAGTGTAAGGATTACACATGACATACTTTCACAGCTATACAAAGAGGTGTCCCAGCCCCTTCAGCTGCCTGTGGTCTGTACCCAGTTTGCCTTGGTCCACTACTACACAGGTATTGTTGACCTGTGCCTGACCCTGGCAAAAAAGAGGGACCCCCAGAATCTGGCCCTCCATTTCTACAGGAGTGGGGAGCCTCAGGAGGATATCCAGGGAATGACAGCTTATATGACAAGGTAAGGAGTTTATCAAACCTAAAATATTATACCTCAGTCAAACCCCGGTATCCAAAATTAAAATAAGAAATGTCCAAGGATTCAAAATAATTAGGGTATCAAAAAACAAAAATAAAGGATTGAAAAATCTTTTCTACATTTCCCAGGTATTTGAGATATCAGTGTTCAAGATATAGTTCAACTGTAGTACTTGTTTCTTATTTACAGCAATAATCTGTTGTTTCACAGTGACCTGTTTTTCTTATATAAAATGTTGACTTTGTAGGATGGAATGCTACAACTGTATCACAGACACCCTGGCCTATCTCCTGTCTGCCAGCGTCTCCCACCCCCACGCTCCCAGTGTTCCTAAGTCCCCGGGTCCACCCCCACAACCAGATCCCAACAGGATGACCACTCACGATGCAGAAAAACACGTAAGGACAAAGGATACAAGATATTTATACTTACTTGTAATATTTTTGAAAAGTATATCACCCTATCCAGAATTCTAAAATATTTATGTTAATTTTTTTTTTCACAGAAGGAAGAAGTTTTCCGCATGTCGCTTAAATCTGATGACGAGTTGTTCCATGTTGCTCTGTATGACTGGTTTTTTAATGCTAACCTCACAGAAAAATTGTTAGAGGTAAAAGATCAGTGTTGAATTTAAACACAAAAATATTATTGATTGCATGTTTATGTTAATTTAAACTTAAAATCTGCACTTTAATCAATATTTTTAGGTGCAAACACCATTTATAGAGCCATATTTAAAAAGGAAAGCCACATGTTCATCAGAAGCAATAGGAGCCCTTGATATGTTGTGGAAGTACTATGAGAAATGTAGAAACTTTTCTGCTGCAGCCAGAATTTTATCAAGGCTGGCAGAAAGACTAGGGTAGGTGATTGTGTCTGGTAAAAGTTACATGGTTAACTAATTTTTGGAAAATAAAATAAAAAGTTTTGAAATTGAATTGGCTTTATATGTCTTGTGCATGATACATTATTACAGCTAGAATTTCAAAAAGGGAGGGTGAGAAGGTCTATTTAAGCATATGTAGAGATTGGGGGATAAATGGACCTTGATATCGTTGTAAATTCATACAATTGTACTGACCAGGAAAAGTGATGCTAGGACTGTACAAAATCAACTATTAGAAAGTATATGTTTATTTTACTCATCAATTATCTTTAGGTAGAATTGGTCACATTTGTTTAGTTGGTAACTGCATTTACATTTATGTTCTGTTATAAACTTGTAGTTGAAATTAGTTTTTGCCTTTGTAGGACTGATGTAAACCTAAAACAGAGTATTCTTCTATATTGTGTTGTATACAGAAGATATTTTACATGTTGTGTTTGTCTTTGTAGGACTGATGTGAACCTACAACAGAGGATAGAGTACCTGTCGCGGGCCATCATGTGTGCCAAGAGTTCCTCCACCAGGACCAGCTCAGCCGTGGAGGGAGAGTTCCTACATGAACTGGAGGAGAAAATGGAGGTCTGTAGCTACTCAAACTGGGTATTGTAGGACAAAAAATGGATAAAACTGGATATCTACTTAATGATGATAATGATTGTAATTGATCTAATACCAGTGACTTCAATGATTTCCTTCTTCTTTGTTGTAATAATTTTTGTTATAAACACGCAAGACATTATGAGCAACACAGGTTAAGGACCTTGTTTGTCCCTGATTTGGGTATCTCTTAGAACAATACATAGTTCATATTCAAAAACCTGTTGTCTTCTCTGTTCACAAAATTTCATAAGAGTTATTGGAATTTAGGTAAAAACTGGATTTTATTTCAGGTGGCTCGCCTACAACTCCAGGTCCAGAGAGCTCTAAGTAAACTCCCCAGTAATATTCTAGATGTCCAGTACGCACTCACAAGTCTAGATTCAGAACTCATGGACCTAACCAGGGTTTGTTTTTTTGCAATTATTTTCCAAAACAAATTACATTTACAGTGATTATTTTGCATTTTTTCTGTTTTAATCTTATCATGAAGTAAACTTACTTTTTTTCCCGAGGATTATACTTTTGAGGAAAAATGATTTCTTTTTTGCGGTTAAGAAATTATGCAGTTTTCTGGGACTGCCTTTGTACATGTACAGTATATCTTCAATGTACTTTAAATACTAAGTATGCTGTGATCAATTTAAGCAGAAAATTTGTGATTGTATACATAGTATTAACCCATGTGGAAAAAAAATGTGTGTCTGTGGTTTCAAAAGTTGTACATTCTTACATTTTGACAGCTGTACGAAGACTTTGCAGACAGGTTTGACCTCTCAGAATGCAAACTGGCCATCGTCCATTGTGCAGGATTGTATGATGGGGCCCTCATTGAGAATCTCTGGCAGAACATTATTGATAAAGGTAAGGACATTTTTCTTTTTTCAATGATTAACATTTTCTTTCAATTCAATCCTTCAGGATAAATTTAGAATTTAACAGTGTTCTAAATTAATTAAAATATGGTATGATCTTTTGAATCTTTAATATTACAGAAATTGAAGCTACGATTAATATGAATCCCGGCCTAAGAACAACAAATCTTCAGAACAAGTTGTTACCGATTGGCAGACTGTATATAAAGTCAGATAGATACTTTCCCATTGGTAAGTTATACTTTTGAAGGTTAAAGCAGGTATATCCTCTTTGCTAATTTCCTGTAAGTGAAAAGAAATATTTGTGAGGATAGAGCAGTATTCAAAGTAAATTTTTAGCAATTATCATTTACTGAGACCATAACAGCATCATCACTGAACTTATAAATGAGAAAGGTCACAAATACTTAAGAAAACCTTTTACATGTATATTTCCCCAGCTTTCCTTGTAAAGCATTTGGAGCAGAGGAGTTGTGATCTGGATTTAAACACTAGATGGGTATTTCTTCTGATGTTGGACATTGGTGTGCCTCCTTCCAAACTGCTGGAAATTTATGACAGACTCTTCAAATCCAGGGTGAGTGTTCGGACTGACCTTAAAGGGTTCATCTATAGGAAAATCATGAACAATGAATGCTTGCTGAAGTGCAACATTATGTTTAATTTTAACATCCATGTTTGACAAACCACAGATGTATGAAAGTGGTTCCAGTTTTTCTTGGAAGTTTAACACAACTGTAGTTTACTATGAAACAGATCTGTAATCACTTAAGATCCAAATTTTATATGAATGTTAAAGTCAAACAAATTGTAAAACCGTAACAAATATTTTTCAGGATCCATATTGGCAACAGGTTCAGAAACCATTACGACTACTAGAAGTTCTTCATGATTTATTGTCACACATTTGCGAAAATCGGGCCATCATTCCAGCTTATGAAAGGTAAGGTAGTTGAAATCAACAAGTTTGAGTGAAAAAATGCAATAAATCTGTTAAGTGTTGCAAGAAACTTGAATTTTTTTCTTAATATATACAGTATGTATAGCTTCAGATATATTTGTTCCAAAGTTGTGATCATTTTAACTTTGCCAAGTTGCAAAAGCAGGAATTTGCATCTACATTGTATGTTGATTTAGTGAATGTATTGTAAATTACTCTGAGCCCATTCAAATATCTAACATGCATAAATACATGTATACATCCTGATCCTCTTTTTAGGCGATCATTTACAACAATGTGTTTGGATTTTGTGTCTAACTACCTGGTAGAACTTCAGACCATGAGAAGCACGCCACAACAAGCAGCTGTTGTTAGTCATTTTAAACGCCTTCAGGCTCAGCTGGAGAGATTCTAACATCAAAGACATAAAAAACTTCAGGATCACCAATTCTAACATCAAACAGGGACATAGAAACATCTTTTTTATTACTATACAAGCATCAAACATTATTGTTATTAAAATTGAGAATTTAAAAAATTGAAGATGGAGAAAGCAGAGATGTACATGTATGTAAATGACTGAATGAAATTGAATTGTCATTTGGACCAGTAATTTAGGTTTTGTACACAAGAATGAGAGAGAAGCAGATATTATGATGAGGACTTCTGGTTCATGTATGAAAGATTTTCACGTTATTTGATGAGTTGAAATGAGTGTGTTGTTGTGAGTAACATGTTTACAAATGTAATGGTATTTTTACAGTGTTGTTAGCATTAAGTTAAAAGAATGTTACTCTTTGAGATATTAAAATCAGATTATTGTAACATTGTTTAAAAATTTTGAATGGTCAAATTATCATTGTAAAAATATGTAAAAAAATAAACACTCGATATAAATTGATTGTGGGCAGTCTTTTTATTAAGACAGTTGTTGAGGAATAAACTCCAAAGACTTTTCAGAAATCTGCAGCCCCCTGTTAACGCAGGATCACTGGAGCGAAAACAGACAAATAGGAACTTCAAATGTGACACAATTTGATAGCAATCAACATTAAGAGTTGTTAATGGTGCTTTTTAATGCCCTCTAAGAAAATTACAAAAAACGAAATTAGAACTTGAGATTCAAGTAATATTTTTTTATCATCCAAAAGTACCAATGAAATGACTATGACTGCATTATTTTGACCATTATGGCTAGCCTTTGCTAACATTTTCTTATCATTCATCACTTTGACAGAAATCAAATTCCATTATTTTGATTAAAAAACAGCTATCAGAAAGATGAACTACAAAATTGTGACCTATATCTTGAATTTATAAATCTTTATTTTCATCCCAAATAAATATTTATATAGGAATCCTGTGTAAAAGTATTGGTGATCATACCATATCAGTAAACGTTTTGCTCCTACTTACTGTTAAAACAACAACTACTACTTTTTTAGCACCCAATATGCAATTTGATCTGGCACGTAGCAACAGGGGGCTGGCCTGCCCCGCCCCCCAATATTTTCCCAACATTACTTGTACTATAGGAGCCAACTTTTTTCAATGCCAATTGTTTTCAGTACCAATTTTTTACTACATTTTCCTTATATCACAAAAAGTTGGGGGTGGGGGGGGGTGGGGCAAACAGCCTCTCAATGAACATTTGATCAGGCACGTAGCAACAGGGGTCTGGTCTGCCCCTCCCCCCAATTTTTTTTTAATGTGTCAAACTGGACGTTTGAAATTTATGGGGACACCACAATATATCAATGCTGTGTGCCACTTGATATATGAAAATACTATATTTACACTGAAAGACATTGTAAAGGCACTAGTCTTTTCATCATCAATTTTATAGAATTCTGTCTAAGCCAATACATACATGAAATACAGGAAATATATATCGATGTTTTTATCAGATAGGTGCCCTGTTTTCCTACAAATGCCTTACAGAAAACAAGTATTCCCACATAATAAAAGATCCGATATTTATGTGGTGCTTGGAGACGAAGTCTTCCAATCAATACTCAATATGTTGGAATTCCCATGGGTACCAATTAGCAGACTTATTTTGTTTTTATATCATGAAGCAAAATTTATTCAAAATTTTATATTTGCATTTGCTGATGTCTTTCCTTATACATGTATAACAATGATAATGAAATTGAAATTCAATTTTCAATGACATGCAGTTGGTCACATGATCCACTTTTCTTGCATATGGAAAGCAAATGCACAAACCATTTGGAAAGTTGAGATTGTGATGTCACATGAAGTCGTAGATCTGTTATGTTGCATTTCCATAACAAAGTCTAAATAATGCCTTTTTTCCTTGTCACAACATTGCTTCTTGGATGTATTACAAATTCTTAATACTTTTTGAGATATCTGGAAAACACTTTTGGCCGCTCTAGATCCCTTAATTTAGGGGTCAGCCCTTTTTTTGATATATCATTTAAAAGATCTTGTAATTCTGCACAAATTTTGTTTTATATGTTTTAACAAAATATGTTTAGTTTAGAAGTTAAAAAGCAAAATATGTGTGAATTTTCGCTCTTTTAGGCGTTCTAATTTTTGACCCCTATATAGCACCATTTTGAATACAGAAATCGAAAAACAAAAACCACTATGCACAACTTCAATCCTTCTATTATCTAAAATCAGTAGAATTTTTGCTCCAGCTTTAGCCGTCTCTGAGCCTTTGTCTGGAAACGAAAGCCTATAAATTTTCGTTTAAAGGGAAATATCTCAAAACCGGAAGTGACTTTTTGAAATTTTAGATAGCATTCTGATAGAGTTTAGTAACGTCTATCAACTCTGGAAATTTGAGCAAAATCCATTGAGAAATGATCGAGTGAAATATGAGGCCTCAAAGTTGGCGTCTAGGAAAAGGGAAAAAAAAAGAATAATAAGAACTAGAGCCGAGCTCGTTGCAAAGCAAAGTTTGACCGGAAGTAACTTTCATTTAAAAAAGAGTAATGAAATCCAAAAATGGGTTAATCCTCCAAATCTATGTTAAGTATTGCAAAATTAAGAAATTCTTTGGAACTTCCGGTTTGACCGACGGACGGAAAATTAATATTTAAGCTTCTAGTGACACATGTTACCCAAAAACCTGTCCACCGAAAAACCAGGCAATTGTCTGTTATTTCTTTTCAGTCAGTTTACTGTTTTTAAATGAGTGTAACCATGGATTCAAATGTATGTTTATTTAAATTACCAATGTCTTTTGCTTACATGAAGATAACATGTAAAACATCTGATCTAATTGATTTCTTAATAGAAACTAGGTATTAAAAAAAAAGTATTTGTGCATGCATTATGCAACAACCAGAGCAGACAACTTTCTAGCTTCATTATTCATCTTATTTTCAAGTAAAATTTCTTTCTTATTTGTCTCAGGAATTAAAGAGTAAATTCTATCAGTAGCAAAATTGAAATTGCCTAAATGCAAGAAATATATTTATGTGTACAGTCTCGACTTTATCCTGATTCCAAGTTTTTTCTTACTTGTCATCTGTAAAGCCTTTTCCTCTTTTACAAAATTTGGTTTACGAACTTCTCTGGAAAACTTGTAACTATTTCATTGTGACGCAATATTATGACGTCACTGATACATCAATGGAAACGTGGATTTAACCTGAATATTATAGCCAATTTTAATCTAAATAATATGTTGACGGTGCGACCGTTAGAGCGAGCGCAAACTCTTCTATTGTTTTAATTTAGATCGGGCTCGTCAAACCGCACGTGACATTTGGTGCGTCTTATATTTGACGTCAGATAACGTCGTATGTAAGTTACAAATACCAAGAAAAAACTGAACAGTGCTGAAAGTTGATGAAAAAAGTTACGTTTACAATTTATCTTCAATATGTATCCATTTAATCAAGGCGAGTAAACTTTTGTTGAACATTTGCCGTCATTCTCGCGAGAACGCAACTTTGCTAAGTGATGCATTGTGGGTCAAAATTACTGCAGCAAAAAATTCTAAAGAATGAATGTGCAGTAGTCCGAATTTTCTCTTCGCCCAGGCGTTGTCGTTAGAGCTCGCAGTTACGAGCGTCGCTTCGCGACGCTCGCTGCGCTCGCTATTACGTTTTGAGGTGAAAATGAATTATATTTTGAAAACAAATTATTTATTTTTTGTTTAATAATTGTCTTTAGTGTATGGATTCTAAATATTTCACTTGAATTCCGATGAAAATGTGTTTAGCAGATTTACCGATGCCACGGGAGATAACTCTTGCTTCGCTTAAAACGTCTATATATTTTGCCAGAAAACTTCTATAAAAAGTGTTTTTCCCAATGATTTTATTTTTTAAACAAAAAGATGAATTATTTCTAGATTTATTTAAGTGTGAATTATAGTCCTGTTAAAATTGTATTAGAAATTACAGCTCTTTGTTTCTTACCTACTTTCAATGGTTTATATAGGGGAATTCAAAAACACAAAACACAAGGATATTTTACTAAATAAGCAATTTTCAAACAAATCTTCAGTTACATTATTCCTTTTGGACTACATTGATATTGTTTTTAATAAAATACCAAATATTCATCACATTTGATGTGCCGCCTATTAATACAATACTGCCTGGTTTTTCGGTGGACTGCCTCTTTAAATAAAAGATGCCACAGAGTATGACACATATGTTTCGTTTTTTTTTTTTTTTTGGATATCGGAAAAAGATGCTAACGACCAAGCTTTATGATAAACGTGATGATTTAAACTTTTCAATCGTCAGATTTAATATACCCTTATCAGCTACATACCGAATTTCTGTCTTTCAGTAGATTCGATATGCAAGAGCATGCTCTGTCTATATGTATGAACAATTTTTAAAATGAGATAATTTATTGACAGACAAGGCGATGAAACAAGAATGACAACAGTCTCGTTCAAAGTTTCAGCAAATACAAATTTTCAATAAGCTAAATATTGACATACCAGTAAGTAGAATTGGTAGACCTCTTTTACCCATTGAATTATAGAAGATTTTCCCGCTATTTCCCGATCATGACACGGAGCACACAGTGTGTGGGGTCGGCAGGAGATGTTCACTCCTCCACTGTTTATTCTACTCCTGCTTTGTATTACATGTATTTGAATGGATTTTAAGATTGCATACTCTTCGTTTTCTCCATATATTTCATCGTATATTTATTGTTAAAAACCTTTCTATGCGTTTAATTATATTTGACAATTTGACAAGTATTGCATATGACAAGACGTACCTTCTGGATACTAATAGTTTGGATTTTTAACCTTAATTTTGTAGCTTGATCTATGTTTGAAAAATTACCCTTGACCATAACCTTTAAAAGTTTTTTAATATATATGTACATATATTTTGTTTTATAAAAAGACATTTCCCTCGGTACCATTAAATTTTGATCATTTGACCTTGAGTTTGACCAACGTTTTAAAAAACGTTATCCCTTGACATAGCTTTTAAGCATTCCCCTTGGTACGGTAAGATTTGATACAAATGGATCAGATCCTTGTTACAATCGCGTATTAAAAGATGGAGAGGCAATATGAAAACTACATATCCTTCCGTATTAAATAATCCAGAAGTGAAAAAAAAGAATTAGATAAATCACATGATCAGTACGTACTGGTCCCTGCTGACATAGCAAGTAACAACATTCATTTGTTGGTTTTAATTCTACAAGTGGTAATCTAACTTATACTCATAGTTCCCTTTCTAATGAGGAAGTTCTTCAAAATTATGTCAGTTTTGAATATTTTTGATATCCCAAACAACCAAAATGAATTTAATCAACCTTACTTATATTGGATTCCAAAACTTCATAAAAATTCTTCCAAACAAAGATACAAAGCGAGTTCCAGAAAATGTTCAACCAAGTCCTTTCTTTACTTCTCGTTAAGATATTAACAGTAGTGAGGGAGAAACTTCAAGAATACTGTGTAACAATATATTCAAGAAGTGGTGTAAATCAGAAGTGATAATTCTATTGAACTTTTAAACAATTTGAAATCAAAACTGATTTTACCAAAATCAACAGCGAGACTTTTTGACATTACGGACAGCTGTTTTTTTAAATAAAAATTGAACTCGTAAATATACTTACCTGATCATTGGTCATTTGCAAATTTTTTTGCTAAAAACATTTTAATTGTACACACAAATACTCTGAAGTTAACATAAAAAATGCTTGAGTTTCTGATTGACAATATCTATGTTGTTTTTGGAGACCAGGTCTTTCAACAATCTATGGGAATTCCCATGGGTATCAATTGCGCTCCGTTATTAGCAGACCTATTTTTGTATTCATATGAAATCGAAGCTCTCCAAAATCTTATACGTGAAAAGTAGAAAACACATATTCATAAGAGCAGAATTTAAGCAAAATCTTATGCGTGAAAAGAAGAAAACACTTGCTGTTGCCTTCAACTCGACATTTAGATATATCGACTACGTATTGTCAAATAACAATGGTAATATCCATTCCTACGTCGATACGATATATCCTGGTGAGCATGAGATAAAATATACCACAGTCTGACACATCTGTTTCATATTTTGGATATTTTATTTGAAAAAGACATTAATGGTAATCTAACAACCAAGCTCTATGATAATCGTGATGACTTTAACTTTTGAATCGTCAACTTCCCTTACTTATGCAGCAATATACCTTCATTACCTGCATACGGAGTGTATATATCTCAGTTGATTCGATACGCAAGAGCATGATCTACGTATGAACAATTCCTAAAACGAGGTAAATTATTAACAAGCAAGTTGATGAAACAAGAATATCAGCAGTCTCGTTTAAAGTCATCATTTCGTAAGTTCTTTAGTCGATACAATGACCATGTCAGCAAATACAATTTATAATTGAGTCAAATGCTGACTGACATTTTTCATACTCATATTAGTCCATTATTTATACACTGAATTGACGACGACTTTTCCCGTTGTTTCCCCATCATGACAAGGAGCACACGGCGGGTGTGACCGGTCAGCAGGGGACACTCCCTCCTCCACGGCACTGATCTCACCTCTGATGTTTCGGAGGTCCGTGTTTGCTCTGCTCCTGTTTTGTATTGTTTTATGGACTTTGATATTGAATACGGTTCGTTATCCCCATATCCTTCTTGCTGTGGCCTTCAACTCAACATTTCGATATATCGATGTATGTTAATTAACAATGGTAAATTCCATTCTTATTTCGATTATATATCCCGGAGAGCATGAGATAAAAGATACCACAGTCTGACACATCTGTTTCATATTTTGAATATTTTATTTTTAAAAGACGTTAATGGTAATTTAACAACCAAGCTCTATGATAAACGTGATGACTTTAACCTTTGAATCGTCAACCTCCCTTGCATATGCAGCAACATACCTTCCTCACCTGCATACGGAGTTTTCATATATCTTAGTTGATTCAATACGCAAGAGCATGCTCTAGTAAGGTATGAACAATTTCTAAAATGAGGTAAATTAAAAAAGAACAAAAAAAAAAGAACAAGAAAGAAAGAACATCTGCAGTCTCGTTTAAAGTCATCATTTCGTAAGTTCTATGGTCGATACAATGACATTGTCAGCAAATACAATTTATCACTGAGTCAAATGCTGACTTACGTTTTTTAGACTTATTGTCGGTCCATCATTTATACACCGTATTGACGACGGTTTTTCTTGTTATACCCCGATCATGACAGGTAGCAAACGGCGGGTGTGATCGGTCGGCAGGAGATGTTCCCTCCTCCACGGCACCTGATCTCACCTCTGATGTTTTGGAGGTCCGTGTTTGCTATGCTCCTTTTTTGTTTTGTTTTATGGATTTTTGATCTTGAATACTGTTCGTTATTTCCATATGTTTCATTCATTGACCATGACTTCAAATTTGACCTACTTAAATAGATAATCTGGGCCATAACCTTTGAATGGTTGGAGTTTATGCTTATATATTTCATAGGTATATTTGCTGAGTAAAGGCTTTACTCTATCTAGGTTACAATGTTTCTTATCTATTGACCTTGGAGTTGCATTTGAGACACTTTAACTTTATCCTAAGCTGTCAGAAAGGGGTTTATACTAGTAAATGTGTTTCACAAACACACCTTGTTTCTTTGTGTTTGTCGAGACTTTTTGAGTTGGGCTGAACCACATCCACCCACACCCTACCCCACCCCTGGACCCGGATAAGGGAGTGAAGTGAAATCCTGAAACTCGGACGCGCAGTCAACGATGGCGTTTTATTAGATGATAGTCGATATGCTTGTTAACATCCTAATGACGCCATACTACGCGCAGCTTTAATACCAGACATTCTATTTTTGTATTCATATGAAATCGAAGCTCTCCAAAATCTTATACGTGAAAAGTAGAAAACACATATTCATAAGAGCAGAATTTAAGCAAAATCTTATGCGTGAAAAGAAGAAAACACTTGCTGTTGCCTTCAACTCGACATTTAGATATATCGACTACGTATTGTCAATTAACAATGGTAATATCCATTCCTATGTCGATACGATATATCCTGGTGAGCATGAGATAAAATATACCGCAGTCTGACACATCTGTTTCATATTTTGGATATTTTATTTGAAAAAGACATTAATGGTAATCTAACAACCAAGCTCTATGATAATCGTGATGACTTTAACTTTTGAATCGTCAACTTCCCTTACTTATGCAGCAATATACCTTCATTACCTGCATACGGAGTGTATATATCTCAGTTGATTCGATACGCAAGAGCATGATCTACGTATGAACAATACCTAAAACGAGGTAAATTATTAACAAGCAAGTTGATGAAACAAGGATATCAGCAGTCTCGTTTAAAGTCATCATTTCGTAAGTTCTTTAGTCAATACAATGACCATGTCAGCAAATACAATTTATAATTGAGTCAAATGCTGACTGACATTTTTCATACTCATTATTAGTCCATTATTTATACACTGAATTGACGACGGCTTTTTCCGTTGTTTCCCCATCATGACAAAGAGCACACGGCGGGTGTGACCGGTCAGCAGGGGACACTCCCTCCTCCACGGCACCTGATCTCACCTCTGGTGTTTCGGAGGTCAGTGTTTGCTCTGCTCCTATTTTGTATTGTTTTATGGACTTTGATATTGAATACGGTTCGTTATCCCCATATCCTTCTTGCTGTGGCCTTCAACTCAACATTTCGACATATCGATGTATCGATGTATGTCAATTAACAATGGTAAATTCCATTCTTATTTCGATTATATATCCCGGAGAGCATGAGATAAAAGATACCACAGTCTGACACATCTGTTTCATATTTTGGATATTTTATTTTTAAAAGACGTTAATGGTAATTTAACAACCAAGCTCTATGATAAACATGATGACTTTAACCTTTGAATCGTCAACCTCCCTTGCATATGCAGCAACATACCTTCATCACCTGCATACGGAGTTTTCATATATCTCAGTTGATTCAATACGCAAGAGCATGCTCTAGTAAGGTATGAACAATTTCTAAAATGAGGTAAATTAAAAAAGAACAAAAAAAAAGAAAAAGAAAGAAAGAACATCTGCAGTCTCGTTTAAAGTCATCATTTCGTAAGTTCTATGGTCGATACAATGACATTGTCAGCAAATACAATTTATCACTGAGTCAAATGCTGACTTACGTTTTTTAGACTTATTGTCGGTCCATCATTTATACACCGTATTGACGACGGTTTTTCTTGTTATACCCCGATCATGACAGGTAGCACACGGCGGGTGTGATCGTTCGGCAGGAGATGTTCCCTCCTCCACGGCACCTGATCTCACCTCTGATGTTTTGGAGGTCCGTGTTTGCTATGCTCCTTTTTTGTTTTGTTTTATGGATTTTTGATCTTGAATACTGTTCGTTATTTCCATATGTTTCATTCATTGACCTTGACTTCAAATTTGACCTACTTAAATAGATAATCTGGGCCATAACCTTTGAATGGTTGGAGTTTATGCTTATATATTTCATAGGTATATTTGCTGAGTAAAGGCTTTACTCTATGTAGGTTACAATGTTTCTTATCTATTGACCTTGGAGTTGCATTTGAGACACTTTAACTTTATCCTAAGCTGTCAGAAAGGGGTTTATACTAGTAAATGTGTTTCACAAACACACCTTGTTTCTTTGTGTTTGTCGAGACTTTTTGAGTTGGGCTGAACCACATCCACCCACACCCTACCCCACCCCTGGACCCTGATAAGGGAGTGAAGTGAAATCCTGAAACTCGGACGCGCAGTCAACGATGGCGTTTTATTAGATGATAGTCGATATGCTTGTTAACATCCTAATGACGCCATACTACACGCAGCTTTAATACCAGTCATTCTACACCACCTGATGCCCTTACTGTTTAGAGGGTAGCAGTGTGGAAAACACAGATATATGTCCTTCCTTTCCAAATCAGAATAAAAACAGGGAGAGTTTCAAGAATAATTTATAGATATAAAATAATAAGTTGACAATCTTAATTTGATCCGGGCCAAACCTCAATGAACCTCAATAACGTCTTACGTTGCTATTGAGACATAAAAATATATGAACAAAAACTTTTAAATTTATAACCTGGCCATAAAATGTCCAACAAGCCTCAAACGGGTGAACAAGTTAAGTAAAATGTGGAAAATGATAGTACGATGGAGCGCCAAATGTAATATCCAAGTTAATTATTTTATCCGAAAAAAATTCAGAAAAAGCGATTCAGGGTATAAAAACTTTCTCAACTAGGCTCCAGCACATTTTCGGCACATCCCTGGTAAAATTCATAAGAATGATTTGGGTAAAACGTAAATTTTAGAAGGAGTTTTGGGAGCAGCTGGTTGATTTTTTCTTTCATTTGAAAAAGAAAACTGTCACACATCCACCCACTGAATATATTCTGTGAAAATGACGATTTACAGCGATGTAAAGCCCAAACGTGTATATACATATCACAGGACACCATTATTCATATTTCAAAAGATGATTCTAATTCAAATGTAAGAGGCGTTCTGGGAACCCAGAAAACGCTTCTTTCATGAGAATATCGAAGCACCATCAATCATGTTACAAAACATGATTTGGCGACTGCGTAAAATCTGGTAAGCAAGACTCGGTAACCTTTGCGGAAAATCTGATTTGAGACCGAGTTATCCCCAGGTTGAAAATAACATTCCATTTTTATTGACATATCTACGAGACATTGCATGGAATAGTCAGTCAGCATTTGCCTTAATTAATGACAGATTGTGTTGCTAATAAGGTCATTGTCTCGACCATATGATGTATAAAAATCTTGTTTCAGCAAAGAATGTATCCAGTTGAGGCCTAAAATTAAACTTTTCATTTATCAACGTATTTTTTTCAATTAACAACATTCATTTTAATTTCTTATTGATTCAATACACATCCTATAAAAGGTAACACTGGACCACCGAGTCGGACACATTTGTTTCATGTTTCGATATGTACAAAAAAAGAGACGTTAATAGTTATATGACGACAAAAAGTGTTGACTTCAATTTTTCTATCGTCAATTTCCTTTATTTCCTGGCAATGTACCTTCATCATCCTAATTCGTAGTTCCTATCCCTAATGTTCATGTCTTCCAATTAACTAGAGCTTACTCTATCATTATAAGAATTATAAGAAGAATTTTAAAAAAAAATCTTAACATGCTTCTTTTGGAGGAAAGAGATGTATGCATACTCATTGCATAGCATTGTTATGTCCGAATTATAAAACATGTTAATGAAACAAAGATATCAACAGTTTTGTTGATAACCATGTCGGCAAATAAAATTTATCATTTATATAAAATCAAATGCTGACTGACGCTTTTCATACAAATTTTAAGGCAATCATTCACACACTTTTCCCTGTTATTTCCCGACAGTTGTGACCGGTCGGCAGGGGATGTTCACTCCTCCATGGCACCTGATTCTATCTAAGATGTTTTTGACATCCATGTATATACTGCTCTCAATTTGTATTATTTCATTGGACATTTGAACTTGATAATTGTTCGTTTTCTCGATATTGATGACTTTCTTACATTTCCTTATGCAATGAAATATTGATATATAGAAGAAACTTTTTTTTTGTTGAATTTCGGGAAAGAAAATATGTTAAACAATTCTGTCTGTGTTTTACTTCAAAAACAGTAAATCGTATATCAGACACGTAGTGTTGTCTTAACGTGAACAATAATAATCAAGATTTCAATTTGATGTAGCCTATTTAATGTACACGGGAAACCTTTAATTGTAAATTTAAGCAAAAAAACTCTTGAATAACCCTAGAGTAAATATTGTGATTAAATCAATTACCTTTCAATGTAATTGACCCCATTACCCCGTCCAATATTTTGGACAATAAAACTATGTACACACAGCAGACTGAGTCAGAAATTGTAATCAACAAACACGAGAGATCAAAGAAAAGGAAATAAATTGATGAAGAAGCCCGAAGTAGACGTGGTCGGAGTATAATTAACACCAAGACATTTGATTACGTTTATCTACAAGCCTCCATGTCTTCTGTTCCTCACTCATTGATCTTTGGTTTATATGTCGTCTTGTTTTCAGTCATGTTGATTTTGCCTTAAACAGATTTTTTTTTATTTGTATGTTTTCGAAGATCTACTGACATTTTTATTAAGTCTTCATTAAAAAATCAATCTTTCCTTGCGTTTCCTTTATAGATTTGCCTTAAAATCAAAGAAGCTATTGAAGGCTAGAGACATTAAGCAAATGATTTTTTAAAGAATCTTGAAAAGACATGAATAAATCATGCCCAGTTTTAACAAATTTCCCTCTAGTATTTCTACAATATTGGTTGAACACTAGCATCTGCAAGAAATACTAATATTCTATCATTTATTAAAAAATATAGATCTATTTGCGTCGGAAAGATCTAGGGGTTGGAGAATTCTAAAGAAATCCAGTGTGTACTGGTCACGTATGTGTTGTGGATAAATTCTATTACTGAGTATTAGAACCCTATCATTGATGTATCACTGAACATAATTTTATCTTTACTTATTTTATCACAATCATAAGAAATATAGCTTTTAATATAATCTCGGGAACTAATTGAATCTCAAAGTCCATGCTCTTTTCAATTAGACACAAAATGGCATATAACAGTATTACAATTGATTTGCCGATTGATACACTGGACTTCGGAGTTTGTCGTCTTACAATGAATGTCTCTATTGAACGACTTCTTCTTATGCTGTAATTGTAGAAAATTACTGGCTATTTTTACCTTTTATTTTCAAATATACAAATGCTTGAATTCACTAATTTACTGTCATTCTGTAAAAAAAAAACCTTCATTATAAAACTATTTCAAAGAAGAATTTTTGAAAACTGAGGATATGTATGCTTGTCATCGCATTTACATGACATCCGTTTCGAATTATAAACAATGTTTTACTACCAAAAAATTAAAATTTTAATGTTTTTGATTTCCTAGCTGAAGATACTGAAACTTTATTGTACGTACATCTACAAGACACCATCAAACATATTTCAAAATATCATTTGGCTACTATGTAAAATGTAAGAGGGTCTTTGAGAACTAGGATTTTGGGGAAAACTACATGTACTAGTATTTCAAAGGATGAATTGGCTCTTCTGTAAAATAAAAGAGGAATTATAAGTCAGCTTTTAAATAAACGTTTTCCAAAATGACCTCCTTTATGATGATAAAGATTCTAAAGCCTTATTGCACAAGTGCTGAAAATTGGCAGTCACATTCCATACAATGATCTGTCTGGTGGTAAAATATTAGAAAACCACTTTTTAATTGTTTTTTTAAATACCCAATCGATTCCCAGGTTACCGAATTCATTGTACCACAGCAAGCAGCAATGCAATTGGATAGCGCAGCTTTTCAGTAAAAGAAGACAAGTTTATCTAAGACGCGTAAGAACTCTCACGGCTGTAATCATTACAGTAGTCTAAGATTTTATGTTGCATGCTTTTACAAATGCCTCACTGCTCAATGGCCTTGAGTGCTGTCTGGTTAAAGGTATAAATGATATATATGGAGATAACGAACAGTATTCAAGCTCAAAAGTCCAATAAACAATACAAAATAGGAGCAGAGCAAACACGGACCTCCGAAACATCAAAGGTGGAATCAGGTGCCATGGAGGATTGAGCGTTCCCTGCCGACCGGTCACATCCGCCGTTTGTTTATTGTCATGATCGGGAAGTAACAGCAAATCCACCATCAATTCAGTGTATAAATAATGGACTTACAATTTAGTATGAAAAATGTCAGTCAACATTTGACTCAACGATAAATTTTATTCGCTGAAAAGGTCATTGTTTCGACCATAGAACTTACGAACTTGTTTCATCAAGTTGCTTGTCAATAATTTACCTTGTTTTAACAGTTGTAAATACAAAGAGCATGCTCTTGCATATCGAATCAACTGATAGACATAAACTCCATGTGCAGGTATATTGCTGCATGAGTAAGGAAAGTTGACGGTTGAAAAGTTAAAGTCATCAAGTTTATTCTAGAGTTTGGTTGTTAGATTACCATTTACATTTTTTTGCTGATAACGGGGCGCAATTGGTACCAATGGGAATTCCAATTGATTGTTGGAAGACCTGGTCTCTAAAACCACTTATATACATGTATTGTCAATAAGAAAGTCATTCATCTCTTTGATGTCAACTTCAGAGTACTTGTGTGTACAATCAGAATGTATTTTAAGAAAATAATTTCGCAAATGACCAATGACAAGGTAAGTAAATCTATAAGTTCCATTTTAATTGAAAAAGCAGCTGTCAATGACATCAAAAAGCCTGGACTCTAATTTATCGTGGAATGTAGTTGTATATAAAGTTGAAATTTCGCATTGTCCAAAAGTTCCTTGGAATTTTTAAGTATCCACATCTGATTTACCTCACTTCTCGAATATATTGTTGGACAATACTCTTGAAGTTTCTTCTTAGTGAAGAGTTCAGAAAGGAGTTTTTTTTCAAAGAATATTTACTCGTACCCGTTGTGTATCTTTGTAAGGATTTTTATGAAGTTTCGAAAATCCATATAGATATGGTAATTCAAATTCAATTTGGTTGTTTGGGATATTAAAAATTATTCAAAAAATGACATATATTTGAAGAATTTCTTCCTTGAAAAGGAAACTGTGAGTATAGGTTGGATCATCACCCGTAGAATTAAATCCAAGTTCTTCTAAAATACAGTTTATATAATAATGAGCGTTACAAACGAAGGCAATGTTGTTCCTGCTTTGTCAGCAGGGACCATTCAGAACTGATCATATAATCTAACTAATCATGTTTTCACTTCTGGATTGTTGAATACAAAAGGATAGATAATTTTCATATTGCCCCTTAATGTTTTAATACGCAATTGTAACATAGATCCGATACTTTTTATCTATCTGACAAAGTGTCAACGTCTTCTTTTTCATATCTGGCCTTTCGCCAGGTGTAATCTTCTACAGAATCCATAACATTTTTGAAATTTTGAAGCCGGTTGAAGGATCAAGATTCCCTACATTTAGGACCTTTTAAAATAAGTGATCTAAGGTCATCATTATTAACTATATTTACGTCACCCGTAATAACGTGTCCAGCAGGACTATAGTTGAAGGGTGAAGAAGAACATGAACACGATGGAGGATTATGTTTCAGATATTCTATATCCAGGCCCTGTAAAGTTTTCTTGTAATTAAAAAGTTTAGAAGCAATAGTCGATGTATATTTAAAGGAAATACAAGGTGTAGTCTTTAACTTGAAATATGTTGGAAGCAAGACTGGACCCTTTTGTGATTAAGAATATTACGGACTTTCCTTGACCTTTTCGAGAAGACTATTTAAAGTTTGAAAGGGACAGATTAAAGTTTGGTGCGAATATGATGTAGACTTAAAAAGCCCCATTACATTTACACTGTTACACTGTGGACTGGAAAGATTTCCAACACTATCGACATTGTCATTACATCCATAGGTAAAGTTTTCTAATCCAAAATTTTTCTCGTTGTCTACGGAAAGGTGTACTCAGTGAAGGATTATTGGTATGGTGGTAAATCTTTTCTAGAATTCTAACTTTTATTGACAAAATAGAATGATCAGATAAATTAAAATGCTTGTATTAAAGCTGTTGGTCCCCATTATTTATTTGAAATCTATGATATTCTTTTATTAAGGGGGGACCTATGTCCGAAAAGTCTTTGTGTGAAATTTTCAAAACTTTGACATTTCTTTCCTGACCACTTGCTCTTAATTTTTAGGTATTAAAAACAATACCTTTATATGCTTATTTTAACACAGGAGCACGTGCAAAAACAGTGTGAAATGCTAAATATAGATTATTTTCAGTCATTATTGTTCTACCCCAAATATGCGCTAAAAAGAACTAAAAATGTCAAATCATATTCAAAATCAACACTTATTTAATTTATATGACTTGTATCTTTAAAATGGAGGTAAATTCATTGAAATCCATCTCGCATGAAAAATTATAATGGAGCACAATGTAAGTATTACCCCATTTTTCTTTCTGGATTTTTTACAAAAGGACATGCATAACAGGTAATATCTTAAACTTTGTGTGAAAATTTTGTAATTCATATTTGTTGAAAGAAATGATTCATCTCTTTATTTCAACAAAGAAAAAAGTATACCTTTATGATAAAATAAACGAGAAATATGACGTTTCCTTTTATTTTTGTACTCTTGTGTCATAAATATTGACCTTTCTGCACTAAAAAGGGGTAAGTAAGCACTGACAAACACCTGAATATAAAACTTTTGCGGAAAATGAGTATTTTGTTTTGATTAGAAACAATTTAAATAGATAATTTTTTTTCTACATTCCATTCATTCTGTTTCTCCCCCCCCCCTCCCCCCCTTATTTCCCCGTCAACAACCAATGCCTATTAGAACCTAGGAATGACTTTATACAATAAAATCTACATGTACTATATAAATCAATAAGCAAATATACACCCGTACAAGTACATTTCTTAATTTTTTTTTCTTAGTTTTCTCCAGAAAATTGATTAATGGTAATTATAAAATTAAACATTTTCCCCTGATTTAAGCCGCTTTCTTTCCTGAATTTTATCTCTTTTTTGCACTATTATATAAGCATATTATCGGGGTATTTTTTCACAACAGAAATTGCTATGAATTATCAACCAAAGGAAGAGAATTCTAATATTAACAAACTCCATAAATCAAATAAAACTGTGATTAATGATGAATAAATTTTCCTTTTTGTAAATTTTGTACGATTATCAACAATGTTATGCCTATTTCACAGTTGCAAAAGTCAACAGGTAAAACAAACGTAGCTATTGTGACGTCACATAACGCTGCCTTGACGTAGAACGACATAGGTCCCCCCTTAAGTGATCCTTTGGTTTCACCAATATGAAGAAATCCACAAAGATTACATTCTATTCCCTAGACAACATTTATTAAGAAGATTTACAATTCAGATTTCCCCAAGTTTTGGTATAAGAGCTCTGTCCAGTAAGATTACCGGTAAAAGAGGGGTTAGTTATCAAAATGTCACAGGTATTGCAGTTTTTCGCAGAACATTTTGAAATAGAAGACATGGGTTTCGAAAAGGAATCTTCATATATATCTCTAACAGAAACCTTATATTATTTCAATTTTTTGAATGAATTATTGGTTTTATATCAAAACTGGGAATCTGAAGACTGTACATATGACATATCTTTAATATCCCTGAGGATTATCCGAGGGACATCAAATGAACCCATTGAATCTGTGTCCCTTATAGACTACCTTATAAAGCATTCCTCCACCGGCAAGTGACGGCGTCTCCATGTATGAGTGAACTATTCTCTAGAGGGGGGTTTAACAATGACTGCAAAAAAGAATATTTTTTTCCTTCTATTTTTTTCAGCATAAAATATATACAGTAATAACGAGCCGGATTTACCATCAGAAGTCCATTTAAACATTACGCATAGAGCAAAGAAGGACCTCTGTAAAAATATCAGAGGTGAGATCAGGTGCCATGGAGAAGTAAGCATCCCCTAACGACCAGTAACCTGCTGTTTGTTCCTTGTCATCATCAGGAAAAGGGAAGATTTCTCAGTGTGTAAACAATTGTTTTACAATTGGTATGAAAAACGTCTGTCAGATTTCGACTAAATGATAGACTGTACTTCCTGTCAAGGTCATATGTATCGCGAAATATGAAGTCGACATATGAGTGGAATTAACTATAAATACTAAACATACCTCAATGAAAATGTTCTTCCATTCATTAAATATCTAATAAATACATTTCTGTTCAAATGAATGCTTTTAATGTATTAATTGATCACAATATCCAGTGTCAGGAGAAATGTATGGGTTGTGTCGGTAGATGACACTTGCACCTAAATTCTGAACATATTCAGAAGAAGCTAAGAAATGTATATCTTCGATTTATTTTTTTGACACGACAACGTATTTAATCACAATGTTATAACATTCAATGTCGTTAAAAATTTATTTCAGTGCATATTAGATGGCGAGGATGCTATTTTGGAGATTGGATGACCATATGTCAGGCACCTATGATTATTTAACCCTTCATTCCCAGTGTGGATATCTGAGAACATGAAATCCCCTCCCCTGAAATAGAATTCCGCGCCTTTTTCCAAAGGCACCTTCATTAAAAGTAGTTTTATCCTATTAATATGTCTAAAAGAAGGGGGAAAAAACCAATGATAAATTTTTCATATGAATGATTTTATTGTAGGACGAAGTAAAATATCAATATACTCAATATTCAGGCATTGAAGAAAATGTTCACCAAATAGAGTGAGCATTTACATTGCATTGGTATTTATGTTTGTTTTGTTTGGTAGGCTCTAATAACCGGTATAAATAAAATATGACCATTTTACGAATTTCTCTGTCATCCGTACATGTATTTGGTTTCACATTGGCCTCTGAAGGAAATATTCTACTTTTTTTACGGGAGATTAAATTCTGCATACTGAGAATGATCAAGTTTTACAAATGTAAAAAACAAATGCATCCAATATAAAGCCCGAGAATAATTAATGTAAATTAGGTCTAAAAGAGGACTGACAAACTATTATATGTAACGGGATAGGCCTAGTTTTATTTCTGAATTTTATCCTGTCATTTTATTTCAAGTAAATCGTATGAAAATAGATCTCATTTTAAACAGGAACTAACTGAATCATATACAGTCTTCTCAATACATATTTTCTCAAGTATTACAATTAGCAACAACGTGCTCTTAGCAATTTCTATAACCGATGTTTTTCATACAATAAAGTTTTTTTTATGTTTCCAGATCGATATTAAATTTTAACCTTGAATCCCTGTTCAAAATAAGAGCTAAATCGTACATCTCAGATGTTAACGACTACTTGACCACGGTGATTTGGCATAATTGCATCTGAAATCAGTAACATTTTGGTATAAGAGCTACAGTATGATTACTGGCGAAAGAAGGATAAGTTATCAAAATGTCACAGATTTTACAGTTTTTCGCAGAACATTTTGAAATAGAACACATGGGATGCGAAAAGGAATCTTCAAATATATATTTAATAGAAACCTTATATTCTTACAATTTTTTTGTATGAATTATTGGTTTTATACCAAAACTGGGAATCTGAAGACTAAATATGACATATGTTTAATATGTTAATATCCCTTAGTATCCGAGGGACACCAAATGAATTCCTTGAATCTGTGTCCCTTATAGACTCCCTGCATCCCTCCACCGGCAAGTGACGGCGTCTCCATATGTGTAAAATTTCTCTAGAGGGAAGTTAAACAACAACAACAAAAAAAGCAGAATATTTTTCCTTTTATTTTTTTTTTCAACATGAAATATATAAAGTAGATAACGAACCGTATTCAACATAAAGGGTCCATTTAAACAATACGCATTGTGTGACAGAGCAAACAAGGACCTCTATAAAAATATCAGAGGTGAGATCAGGTGCCATGGAAAAGTAAGCATCCCCTAACGACCAGTAACCTGCTATATTTCCTTGTCATTATCAGGAAAAGGGACAATTCAGTGTCAAATTTTTATCTTAAAATTGGTATGAAAACGTCTGTCAGATTTCGACTAACTGATAGACTGTACTTCCTGTCAAGGTCATTGTATCACGAAATATGAAGTCGACATATGAGTGGAATTAACTATAAATACTAAACATACCTCAATGAAAATGTTCTTCCATTCATTAAATATCTAATAAATACATTTCTGTTCAAATGAATGCTTTTAATGTATTTAAAATTGATCATAATATCCAGTCTCAGGAGAAATGTATGGGTTGTGTCGGTAGATGACACTTGCACCTAAATTCTGAACATATTCAGAAGAAGCTAAGAAATGTATATCTTCGATTTATTTTTTTGACAAGACAACGTATTTAATCACAATGTTATAACATTCAATGTCGTTAAAAAATTATTTCAGTGCATGTTAGATGGTGAGGATGCTAATTTGGAGCTGGGGTGACCATATATCAGACCCCTCATATTATTTTACCCTTCATTCCCAGTGTTGATATCTGAGAACATGAAACCCCCTCCCCTGAAATAGAATTCCGCGCCTTTTTCCAAAGGCACTTTATTGAAAGTAGCTTTATCCTATTAGCATGTCTTAAAGAAGGAAAGAAAAAAACAATGATAAATTTTTCATATGAATGATTTTATTGTAGGACGAAGCAATATATCAATATAATGCAATATTCAGGCATTAAAGAAAATGTTCACCAAATAGAGTGAGAATTTACATTGCATTAGTATTTATGTTTGTTTTATTTGGTAGGCTTTAATAACCGGTATGAATAAAATATGACCAGTTTACGAATTTCTCTGCCATCCATACATGTATTTGGTTTCACGTTGGCATCTGAAGGAAATATTCGACCTTTTTTTTTTTTTTACGGGAGATTAAATTCTGCCTACTGAGAATGATCACGTTTTATAAATGTAAAAAAATTACAATATGAAGCCCGAGAAGAATTAATGTACATTAGATCTAAAAGATCTAAAAGAGGACTGACAAACTATAATATATGTAACAGGATAGGCCTAGTTTTATTTCTGAATTTTATCTTGTCATTTTATTTCAGGTATATCGTCTTAAAATAGATCTCATTTTATACAGGAACTAACTGAATCATCTAGTCTTCTCAATATATATTTCTTAAGTATTACAATTGGCAACAACGTGCTCTTAGCAATTTCTATAACCGATGTTTTTCATACAATAAAGTTTGTTATGTTTCCAGATCGATATAACATTTTAACTTTGAATCCCTGTTCAAAATAAGAGCTAAATCGTACTTCTCAGCTATTAACGACTACTTGACCACTGTGATTTGGCATAATTGCATCTGAAATCAGTAATTATCAACACCATCCAAATCAATTTTACATATCATAACGTAATAAAAACCAATCATACGAAAATTATAATTTCATTTCAATTTAAGACGACGAAAAATAAAACTAAAAAAGACAAACACACAATCATCTGAAATCTAGAAATCAAAAGATATGAAAGTCATAGCTCCACGAAATCAAAAGTTATGGGCAAAGTTAAAGTTTTTGCGGACAAAGACACAAAAAGACAGACAGCTAGACGGACGGACGGACACGACAAAAACTATATACCCCGAAACTTCCCTTACGGAGGCATAAGAAAATAAAATACACACAAATACCACTCGCTCCCCCATAATTTTAAACTTTTCAACCGCAAGTAATACAATATACAAGTTACTCCGATATTACCTTCGTCAGTTTCCATGGCCATTATATTGCTTTTAAAAATTTCATCAAAATTATGTAAGGATTTTTGCAGAAAAAATAGAAACAATAAGAATAAATTTCTCCGACTTCATTCAGGGTTTCATTACTATATGCTTATTACGTTATCCCATTTTAACTTAACATTAAAGACACTACATAATGTGACACATCTATTTCAAATTTAGAAAATTTAATAGAGAAAGAAGTTGATGGAAAACTAACAATTGTATGATAAACGTTATGAATTTAACTTTTCAATCTTTAAACTTATATGCTTGTAGCAATAAACAATTTATCTCCTATACTTGGAATATAAAGTTTAAATCTCCCAGTTGAGTTTGCTTTACGTGCAAACAATTTCTGCAACGAGGTAAGCTATTCACAAACAAATTGATGAAACAAGGATGTCAACTGTCTCGTTTAAAGTCAACATTTCAAAATTCTATGTTCGAAACAATGACCTTATTAGCAAATGCAGTCTATCATTTAGTCTAATGTTGGCGCCTTAACTTACCTTTGACAAATTAAGAGGTCCCTATCTGCCTTGTTCTTTTGAATTTTATATAGTTTTAATGGACTTTTGAGCTTAGAAACTAATTGTTATCTTTATACGTATTTCACAATTATGTTGGCGGATCGATATAACATTTTCGCCTTAAATCCCTCTTCTGAGGACACGCTAGAATGTCTGTCTCTATTGTTCATGACCACTGTCGTAATTGCACCGATAGTCGGTATTATGTTAACATTGTCTGTTCAAAATATTTTTTACTTAGTTCTTCTGATATATCATGAAAATTATACTCATACGAAAAATACGATTAAATATATAAATTAATGAAGTAGATATTTACAAAGAGAAACAAACATGCATTCAACAGAAACTAAAGAAAACAAAAAACACACACAAATACCAATCGCTTCCCCAGATACAAACTTTAAAAAAATCACAGGTAGTATACTGTGTTAAATCATAATTGCTCGAGGGGATCAATGTTCGTGGATTTCGCGTTCACCATGCAATTTCATGCAATTATACATCCCCTTGAACGTGTATTTTGTAAATATATTGATTTATTGAATGTACTATATCAAGGAATAACCCACAAAATTATCATGATCAAGTAAAATTATGTTTGCCAACGATTCGGCAACGAACATTGACTCCCACGAATAAAAAAAAGTTTCCATAGTATCGTGTGTTACTCAGATTCGACTCTTGCCAATTTCCATGGCAACAACTTTTTATTGCATGTACAACTAATTTTTTAAATTTCAATAAAATTGTGTGACTCTCTGGAAAAAAAACTTCCGCAGACATATTAAGAACAATAAAAATATATTTCTCCGACTTTGTTCAGGATTTCATCATGATATTCTTGTTTCGTTGATTCGATCGAAATGAAAAACACCACATACTCTGACACATATGCTTTAAATTGGGAATTTTCACTAAAGAAAGACTTAATGGAAAAGTAACATCCTAAGTTTATGACAAACGTAATGATTTCAATGTTGCTGTTGTAAACTTTTCTTATTTATGTAGCAATTATTATATGTCTTTCAGTTGATACGATACTTAATACCATGATCTACGTATACGGACAATCTCAGAAACGAGACAAATAAGTTGATGATACAAAGATACAGTCGCGTTTCAGGTCCACAATTTCGAATTCTTAACAAAAAAAAAATGTCAGCAAATACAATCAATTATTAAGTCGAATGTTGACCTGCGTTTTTTAAACGAACTGTAGGGCAATGATTGTTTACTTAATTGTCTATGGAATATTCCGTTTATAGGACCAAGACACGGAGCACATGCAGGTGCGACGGTTCGACAAGGAGTGATTATTGGTTAATGGCATCTGGTCGTTTTAAGAAGTCCGTATTTGTTCTGCACACAATATTTATTGTTTTAAATAAAGAGCTTATAAATGCGGTTTGTCCTTTCGTTTTCACAATAACGTATATAATGTTAGAAGACAACTTAAGATTTTCACAAAAAAAGCAAATTAATAAAATAATGCCCTGTTCACACGGAGAGTTTAATTCGAATTAAACGTAAATTTACTGCGAATTAGCTTCGCTTAGCGTTCACACGGAGAATTTAATGCGAATTAGTTTACTGCGCATTAAATTACTTCGCATTAGCTCCGTGTGAACGCTAAGCGAAGCTAATTCGAATTAAATTCTGACGCATGCGTAATGGCAAAATTTAGTCAAATACCACTTGTCGATGGTCAACTATAGGTACTTGTGCTATTTTTGAGTGAAAAACTAAGGGAAATTTTGTAAATCATTAAAATGTGTGTACAGACACTGTGACATTATGTCATGGATCTGCTTCTGCATAAGGTGACGTGATTTGCAAATAACGTCATAATAGCCGTGGCTGACGCCGGGCTGCAGAAGGAAAATTTTAATTCGCATTAGTTTACTTCGCATTAGCTGTCGTGTGAACGCAATTTAATTCGCATTAATTTAATTCGCATTAGTTTACTTCGCATTAATTTACTGCGAATTAAACTCTCCGTGTGAACAGGGCATAAGGTTAAACTGTTCCTTAAATTAAAATCTACGGACAATTTTTAAATTGAATTTTAAAAAAAACCTGGCAAATACTTTTGAAGATTGAAAGTTTGATAGTTTTATTTTGCAATAAAATTGATGTTGTCTATAAATAAGTCAATTCTATAAAAATAAAAATCATTTAATGCATAGAACGACAAATGCGGAAATAATAGATATATCTTTCATTGAACTCTAGCGTATATTTAACCAACCCCAAGTTGAATAATATGTCAGCCTTCGATTTGGTGTTGGTTCAGTATTAGAAGTTATTTTACAACGATCTGATTTGGTGTTATTTCCTTAAAGAATTGGGTAGGAATTTGCAAAACAGTATCGTGTAAACTGTCGTTATTTTGAATAAAAGAACACTCCTTGAAATACAACAAATTTAATAAATTCCATAAAAATTATGATACTCTATTCTTAATTCCATAGGAATTATGACACTCTTTTCTTGGGCAAAAGTCTGGATTTGACATGCGCTTGGTCATAGTTGTACATAACAAGAACATCAGCAGTGCTGTTCCGGTGTTTGGAGCGATTTGGACTTCTACTCCCATTCTCGTGTGCAGAAGAATAAGAACCGCCATATCTCTGCAATAAATAAGGATTATTTCTTATTTTGTTTTATTTAATAAAGAATCAATATCAATTTATACCGGAGAGATGGGTATAAAATGGGGCTTTATTGAATCATAATCGAATCCTATACAATTTTAACTTAGATGCAATTGGAAGATATTAATTTGTTAGGATCGAATGACGTTTAGATATTGTTGTTTTTGAGGAGAAAATCTTTTATGCAATATAAGAATGAATTCCTATTTGTTTTGATGGCTATAGGAGATTACGTCGTTTATCAGATGATGTCGTGTCCTGGCATATTGCTTTTGTCTATCCTTGATGGGTTTTTGTGGCATTGACCTTATGAGAAAATTCATAAATGCTTTTTCTGGGCAAAGTACTCACACAGCTCTACAAAACATTACTTACAAATCGACTATCATTAATTCTGTCACATCGGCAATGGAGTATTTGCGATGTAAACCTATGAAATCCTTTATGCATGAAGCTGTACAGTATTGGATTCTGGACGCAGTTGGAATGTCCCAAGAGCAAAGCGAAGGGGTAAATTTGATTCATTATCTTCTGGCTCTCAACATTTAACTCTAAATACGAAAATAAACTTAATAGGAAGTATGGCATCCAGCTGAGAGCAAACAGCACGGATAGGATGATGAGAAGCCGCGCAAGGCGCCTCCGGTTCACCATGACGCGGTCCTCGTACTGGCCATTAGAAATCGAATTTGAGCGCTGCAGACGGTTGTCCTTACGACAGAGACTGAAGCCTATCATGGAATAAAGCACTATAACTACCACTCCGGGAATAATGTAAATAATGAACAACAGGAACAGATTATAAATCATCTGGTCCTGTTTCGACGGCCAGGTCTCTATGCAATATTGAATTGACATCTCCTTCAGTTCGAAAGACAGATCCTCGTTCTTAAGTTTTTTGTACATCAGAAGTGGACACATAGCAATTATCGCTGTCACCCAAGTGACAACCACCGCCTGCTTGACTTTAGCCGTGTTGCAGAAGATTCTGGCTTTGAGCGGATGTCTGATGGCTAGGTATCTTTCTGCACTCATACAAACTATTGTCAGGACACTCCCCTCAACATACACACCTGTCAAACGAAAACGGTAAAGGTGAACAAAGTTTATAATTTTGAATGGATTTTTTATTTACCATACAGATCTCTGTTATCCAAGTATAGAAAGAACACTTTAACATTTATTGATTTTCATTTCAAATACAGTCGAGCCGCTGCAATCCGGCCGCCAATAATCCGGACGCTACACCTTCCGGCTGATTTGTGAAACAGAAAGTATAACTACCATTTTAAAAGATACGCTCCAGTGGTCTGCACGCTTCATTAATCCGGAAGATTTGCCTTGGAAGACAAGCGTATGGACTAATGAGGCTTGACTGTATTTAATTTTCCCATTGATTCTTGCTTAATATCTATAGCAAGCCCTTTTACTATTTATTCGTGAAATAAAAATTTTCTTTCAATAAGAGAGATATCTCTCTAGCATAGAGAGATATCTCTTTAGCTTATAGAGATATCTCTTTGACTAATAGAGATATCTTTATAACTTAAAGAGATATCTCTTTTTGTGAGGGAGATATCTCTTTTACTTAGAGAGATATTTTTATAAGCTAGAGAGATATCTCTTTAAGCGAGAGAGATATCTCTTAAATTTAGAGAGACATCTCTTTAACAAGCTTAAAAGAGATATCTTTCTTAGTTAGAGAGATATCTCTTTATATTTTCAAAAAGAGATATCTTTCTAAGCTAAAGAGATATCTCTTTTAATTAAAAAGATATCTCTTTTCCAGTTATCCTTAAAATAGAATAATTAATTCTCCCCTTTAAAACGAAAGTGAAACAGGAAGTAAAATCTAAGCATAAAATCTCAAAATGCAATGGACCGAATTTTCTCAGGTCATGAAATAATCCACTATAACTAATTTGAAATCTAGACAACCCTAAATTACTTGTCATGTTTAGTAAAGCTATAATGTAGAATATCATGAATATGACGAAATTTAAAAATACTTTAATGTACTTCCGTGAATAAAAAACTTACTTCCGGTAAAGGGAGAAGTCATTTCAGATGGAATTTAACTGAAAATAACAGGGAGAGATATCTCTTTGCAATGAAGAGATATCTCTTTTTGCTTGAGAGATATCTCTTTAGACACGTTTGAAAGATATTTCTTTCACTTTGAGAGATATCTCTTAAGATAAATTAGGAGAAATATCCCTTTTACTTTAAGAGATATTTCTTTAACTTGGAAAGATATCTCCAAAAGTAAGAGATATCTCTCTAGGTGAAAGAGATAACTTTTTAACGTTCAGAGATATATCTTTTCATGAAAGAGATATCTCTCAAGGAGAAATAGATAATCTGTTCAAGTTGAAGAGATAAGAGATATCTCTCTAAGTATAAGAGATATCTCTCTAAGTATAAAAGATATCTCTTTCTCATAGAGATATCTCTTAAAAATGAAAGATATCTCTTTCAGTTGGGAGATATCTCTATTTTTAAAAAGATATCTCTCTAAACTGAGAGATATCTCTATAATTTTAAGTTCAATTTTATTTTCCGAATAAATAGCAAAAGGGCTTGCCATAAGTATCAGTAATAAATTTTTTATAACTTACAGTCGTAATTAAGTGTGTGCAATGTGTGTGTAAGTGTGTTGAATTTCAAACAATTTAAAAAGAGTCACCAAACCATGATTTGAAACGACAGTGTATGATAATATAATCCTTATTAAATCGCTATGAAAAAATAGAAAGTTTTTGCCTATCAACGCTAATTCTTTTAGAGGCAGAAAAAATGCTATCAAATGAACGATAAACATGTAATTGTCTGAATGGTGGTCAGTAAATGGGTTTGTCTTAACCGAATCAAACCCGAAACATTTCAGATAAAACCAGAAAAGTTTGGAGATGAAACTCAAGTAACGTCAAATGCCGTAGGTTAGAGGATATTGTGGCTAGGACCTCCTCCCATTCCCCAAAGGAGAGGAAAGAGAGCCCTGTCCACAGGCACCTGTGCTTTCGTAGAGTAATTTGTCGACTATTCCACAGTGAGCAATTAGCACCATTTTTGACGGTATAGGCTATGCAAAAAAAAAATACATAGAAGTATAAAAATTATTATCAACCTTTAAAAATTGCTTTTTATAGAAGTCTGCACTTCAACGTCTATCGAGCAAAAATTTCAATGTTGGACTACGTGAGATTCTGGACCTGTCCATAAAATATGGAAGCCAGCGCTAGATTAAAAAAAGTTAAAACAAAACATTAATTGACTATATTCTATAGCAAAATGCGAATTATCGACTCTTCGAACAAAACTAACTGTCTGTATTTAGAGATCGTGACCCGTACCTCGCTCACTAACCCAAAATTTGTGTCTAGTATTGCGGAGTTAGCCAAGGTCTGCCCATTGGTTTGTATGAAGTCTCGGGAAAATACAAGTTTGATTCTTGGGCTGTCAAAACTCATCTTGCCATTGAGTCCAGTCAGTAAATGTATAATAATGAAGTAAATAATGCAGTTTGAGTTTGAGAATACAGGATGCAAATCGTAGTTCTCTTTGAGCCTTTGGCTCAAGGATCTTTTACATCCATGAAGACTATGAATGATTTGATTTAATATAAATTTGTAAACATCAGTACCTTGAACAAAATCCATTGCTTTACAAAGAAACTCTCCATACATCCAGGGCGTGTAAACATGTCTGCCTACTGTCAACGGTATACACACTAAAGTCACTGAAACAGATGATATAACAGAAATGAATTTATTTGTTTGATTGATTGATTTCATGTTCAAACTTATGTTTGACAAAGTCTTGTTTGACAGTTTGTACTGTTTTTGTAGTAACCAATCACACTTTAAACAATGAAATTCTGACTAGTTTACCGTGAAACCTCCTTTTCTGAAAACTTCAATTAAGTTGTCAGAAATGCTAATTCAAAAAAAAAAAAAATTAAAATTCACCATGTGCAAGGGCCGTAGTCTCCCATACCCCACTCGTGAAACAGAAATTTATCCAGAGGCCATAATGCACAGGATTAATTAAAAAATCCCGAGTCCTCTGGTTTTCATTGCCATTTTCTTACTTTACAAATTACTAATATACTCCTAACTTTAATTCAGTTAAAACAAAATTGTGGGTCTTTATTAATGTACATTTATTATAAAATATACTCAGTTTATCTAATTTAAAAAAATTATGAAAAAAGTGAATAAAAAAAAAGGAAAAAAAAAAAGCAGCTAAAAAATATATTTAGTGCGATTGCCTATTGATCAAATATTTCACTTCAACATGTGAATCTTTTCCTCATTACGGGCAGTGCAGGCGATTGATTCTTCTGAACCTGTTTGACGATTAAACACTCTGGAGAAAAATGATGCTCCTATTGAAGCCAAAGCGTGTATGATGCTCGTGATTAATAGAGAGGGTGCTCTCGTTTTTCTAAGCAATCAGACTTCGAGTCTCTGACTATCTGTGTCAAAGGCTTGTAATTATCTTTCTCATAATCTCAATTTATATCACTTTTTATAGTGACATTCTTATGAAAATCGAAACATTGATTCTGATTTCCACAAGGGTTTAAATTTGACAAACCAAGTAAGTTTTGTAAAAGCATAACGAAAAAGACATTTGAAATGAAACTTGGAGATAACGAACAGTAGACAAGATCAAAAGTCAATAAAACAATTCAAAATAGGAGCAAAGCAAACACAGACCTCCAAAACATCAGAGGTGGGATCAGGTGTCATGGAGAAGTGAGCATCCGATGCCGACCGGTCACACCTGCCGTGTGCTTCTTGTCATGATCGGGAAATAATGAAAAAATCCGTCGTCAATTCAGTGTGTAAATAATGGACTAACAATAAGTATGAAAAACATCAAATTGTGTTTGCTGACATGGTCATTGCACCGACCGTAGAACTTACGAAATGATGACTCAAAACGAGACTGCTGGCATTCTTGTGTCATCAACTTGTTTATCAACAATTTACCTCGTTTTAGAAATTGTTTATACGTATAGTGCATGCTCTCGCGTATCGAATCAACTGAGATATATAAACTCCGTATGCAGGTGATGAAGGTATATTGCTGCATAAGTAAGTGAAGTTGACGATAGAAAAGTTAAAGTCATCACGTTTATCATAGAGTTTGGTTGTTAGATTACTTTTAATGTCTTTTTCAAGTAAAATATCCAAAAATGAAACAGATGTATCAGACTCTGTGGTACCTTTTATCTCAAGCTCACCGGGATATATCGTATCGACATAAGAATGGAAATTACCATTGTTAATTGACAATATGATAAATCTAAATGTAGAGCTGAAGGCCACAGCAAGTGTTTTCTTCTTTTCATGTATGATTTTGGACAAAGTCCGCTTCATATGAATACAAAAATAGGTCTGCTAATAACTGGGCGCAATTGGTACCCATGGAAATTCCAATAGATTGTTGGAAATCCTGGTCTCCAGAAACCACATAGACCAATCAGAAACTCTAGCATCTTTTTGATGTCAACTTTAGAGTACTTGTGTGAACAATCAGATTTTTTTTAACGAAATGATTTGCAAATGACTAGTGCCAAGGTAAGTAAATTTACGAGTTCCATTTTGATTGAAAAAGAAGCTGTCAACGATATCAGAAAGCCTGGACTTTAATTTATCGCGGGGAATGGTTGTGTACAAAAGTTGAAAAGTCCTAAGTTTTTAAGCTTTTGATTTTGGTCAAATCTTGTGATTTCAATTTGTCCAAAAGTTCCTTGGAATTTTTAAGTATAAACATCTCACTTACACCACTTTTTGAATTTATTGTTTTATACACTTGAAGTTTATCCTTCATTACTGTTAATATCTTAGTGAGGAGTAAAAAAAGATATTTAGTTGAACATTTACTTGAATCCGCTTTGTATCTTTGTAAGGATTTTTATAAAGTTTCGGAATCTAATAGGAATATATAGATATGGTGATTCAAATTCATTTTGTTTGTTTGGGATATTAAAAATATTCAAAACTGACATATTCCAGTCAAATCTATCCAGCATCATTACTCCCTTTCTAAGGAGAAAATTCTTCAAAATCATATATCAGTTTTGAAAACCAGGGTATTTTTAATATTCCCAACAATCGAAATGAATTTGAATTCTAAATAAAGTACTTTATCTAAACTGGATTATCAAACTTCATAAAAGTCCTTAAAAGCAAAGATACATGGCGGGTTCCAATAAATGTTCTATTAAGCATCTTCCTTTACTCCTCACTAAAATTTTACCAGCAATAGAAGAGAAACTGCAGGAGAACAATATTCTCGAGAAGTGGTGTTAATCAGATATGCATCCTCAAAAACTCTTTATACAAACATTTCCCACGATTAATTCAAGTCCAGACTTCTTTACAACATAGAAAGCTGGGTTTTTTTCTTTCTCAATAAAAATGGAACTCGTAAATTAAATTACCTTGTCATTGGTTATTTGTAAAATTATTTTATTAAAACATTCTGACATTAGTACTCTATTTAAAAAAATGGAACTCGAAAATTTAATTGTCTTGTCATTGGTTATTTGCTGGCAGTTAGATCGCTTTAAAATTATATCTTTTTATGTACTCTAATTCTAAAGGCAGATTTGAGCGATCCAAAGGCCTGTGGTTACAATACTTTTAAAGTTGATATTTAAAAAAAAGATGTTAGTTTCTGATTCATAAAATCTACCGAGTTTTTTCCTAGCTGCAGATCTATAGCGTTATGGTTTTATATATTTGTCTTTGACCATAACGCTACTGATCCCGTTGTGCAAAAAAAATTTACGGCGCAATATTTTTTGTGCTCTTTCTCCACTTTCTAGCATTGGTCAATCAACTACCTTTCACTCCCTAATTCTAGACACATTCTGTAGCCAATATGTATAGTTTATCCACCTCCCAACCATTTATAGTTGTCTCTACAGGCAATAAACTCGCTGGAAGTGAATTTTCAGTAATCTAACAAACAAGTTGCTGTCCTTAAAAAAAAGGACTGCAATACGTGGACCATATGCATGTTTTTTCTAACTAAAATTCAATTAAGAAAATTTCTAGGTGTAGTGAATATTCATGTAGGCTTGTTCACATTTTCTACAATGATCTGCCTACTTCTGACTGATTTTAGTCTCAAAGCAAAATTGTTAAATTTTATCTCCGATTAGCGGCCTTTATAGTTTTGTCAGTTTAAAAAAGTGGGCTATTTTGGTACATGTAACCCATAATGGCTGTGACTTGACGACACCTGATTTGGATTTATACGAAAGAAATCTACATGTATCATTGGAAAATAGAGATCTGATGCTTCACGTGTAGGACAGCTCTGTGTGGTACACAACAACAAACACACACATTAAAAGCCGTTGCTACAGACCTCTGTCAAACGGTATTTGGATTGCTGAAATATTAAATTATTTTGCGAGCCTTGATGCACAAAACTAAAGCCGATTAAAACTTGTTCTATCTTTTAAAAGCTAGAACTAGTCGTTGAATGACGTTTTTCATTCAAGTTAAGTTACATGTATCTTCAAGTTCTTCCTACTTTTTAAAATGCTTGTACCATAGAATCAATGTTTAGTTTAGTTCGGATCCGCCAATGAATATGCAAATGCGATATGCGGATTTAAACGCGCGATTTGCCAATGGATGGCATATTCTAATTAGAATCAGGCGAATTACTCTACGGGCAAGTTATCTAAGGTGCGAACTCTCAAGCATTCTCGCGCATGCGTAGCCTGTCGTTTGCCCATGGCATCCGGTTTAACCTCGCTTATATATTTACTGCGTGGACCTCAGGGTCCACGCAATAATTTTAATCAAGCGAGTTTATCACTTGCAGAGACGACTATAAAGGGTTTTTGAATGTCATAAAATATATGATGGTTAAATAATGTGTCTAGAATTAGGGGTTGAAATGTAGTTGATTGAACGATGCTGGAAAGTGAGAAATTTGCTCCCGCAAAAGAGCGCAAAAAATATTGCAGCAGTAAATTGCACCTTTTTTGCACTACGGGATTTGTATACCCTTATGGTCAAAGACAAATATATAAATCCATAACGCTACACTATCAATTATTTTATTAGCAAACTTTAGAATATAATAGATGGGAAGAAGAAAACACTTCTATGGCCTTCAACTCAACATTAATAGGAGTATCGGCAAGGAATGATCAATTAACAAGTTACATATTGACTCGCTATATCCCAAAGAACTTGAAATAAAAAATATCACAGAGTCTGATACACCTGTTTCAGATGTGGATATCTTGCTAAAAAAGACATCTTAAACAAAAGCTACTGACAACCAAGTTGATAAAATAAGAATTTCAACAGTCTCTTTTGAAGTCATCATTTCGCATGTAATGGTCAATACAATGACTTTGTCAACGAATAACAAAATCTATTAGCAAGTCGAATGTTGCTTGACATTTTTCATGCTTATCGTTAAACCATTATTTGTACACTGAATTGTCTACGGATTTTACTGTTTTCCGGTCATAGCAGATGTGACCGGTAGACAGAGGAAGCTTACTCCTCAATAGCACCTGATCCCCCTCTGATACAAACAGAAAAAAACTACAAGATGAATGAGACAAACATGTAAAATGGGTGTCTTTTAGTGAACACTTCGTTCTTCGTGTTATTTTTCATTGATTGTAAAAGGTCGCTAGGGAAAACTTTTACGTTCTGTGAATGTGCACAGGTTTTCGTGCATAAATATTGTCGTTCAATCTTTACATGACAATGCTATTTTGTCATTATCAACTTCAATCTGAAAAATTAATAAAAGACAACCGAAAAAACACGATGAACCGAACTTGGGGTGCCATTGCGTGATTTATTATCCTGGAGAACTGTTCAATGATGACAGTTTTCCGAGAGTGCAATATTGAATTATTGTGTGCAGCGACAGAAGTTATTGACTGTTCAAAAGATTCTTGGGTAAAATAACATTTCTCTTTATCATTTTTACGATTTCATAAAATGGATGTTATCGTTAGAAAATGAACTGAAATGACGTTAGAAATTCAAGTGGTTCATATTATTTAAAGTCAAACATTTGTCCTTAATTCTTTAATTAAAAAATACATATTCAGAGTACACAGGCACATTACATTTTTTTCTTCTCTATTTCAAAGTGAACTTGACGGGATATTCTTTTTTTAAATTGGAAATCGATGCTTTAGTTTCTATTTTTGACAATTTTGAGTAAATTTCTAGTTTTTTTTTTTTTTTTTTTTTTGAAATGCCACCTCTTCTATCTGTGTTAAGACATCCTTAAATGATTTGCAACTAAATCGCAACTTTTATCTTTCATTTATTCATTTTTTTAGGGTTATTACTTTTTTATGTGAATCAGAAAAGCACTGTCATAGTAATAAATAAAAAAAGAGCAAAATATAGAATACTAATTGTGTACTAAATCTAGTCTCTGTTGTATAATTTGAAAGAAAAGCATTGTTAGAGTCACATAATGCGGTCAATCACTCGATTTTGCCCTTATAAACCCCAGTTCAGGGATTGCTAATCTTTTTCTAATGGTTAACTTTGTATGGCCTCAAATAATCAAGTGATAATCATCGGCCTATAGACAATTAGAAATCAGGTCAACATGTACGTATTCTTTGTAATAGAAATATACTTTCCATTTTTTTCTGCTATGAATTTGACAAACAAAACACACAACAGATAAAACCTTTTTTTTCTATCGATAAGGTGTTGTTTTTTTTGCGATTAATATTGTGCTCTACAACATGTTTAATGCGACTTTAATTTTGTGTGATTGTTTCACATAAGTCCAAATATTAGCACAAACATGTATTACTATAAAACAAACATTCTAGTGAAGAAAACGGGGCTTGTCTGTCAGTGCAAGAATTTAAATAAATATAAAGATTTTATATGTTTTTTTCAAAAGGTCATTTTAATTTCGATGACAAAAATGGCATGCATTAACCTTCTGTCCAAACGTTCTAACATTCATGATTTCAGACTTCATGTCTATGCCGACAAACACGACATATTTTCCCAACTTTGTCAAAAATACCATTTTTGGAGGACAGAAAGTGGAAATTATTGTTATATTAAAGTAAAAAAAAATGTAGAGATGTAAATCAGCATTTTTTAGGGCCATGACGAGTGATCAGCTTTTAATGTGGAAAAAAAAAACAGTCACAAAAGACCTCACATCAAAATTCTGTAAGCGTCTAATGCTTTCTTGAAGTTGGAGTCACTATCAAAAAATTAGTCTAAGCGTCGTATAATTCCTCAGAAGCTCCTTAAGATGACAAAATAAAAAAGGGAAATCCCATTTCTATGCGAGTTTATATCCAATTGAAGGGAACAAATCTTCACTAAGTATGGTAAATATTGATTGCATGCTGTCGAAATCCCATTTAATCGTCTATCATTGGATTCGATATACAATAATGCAGTTATATTATGTAAGAAGTAAAACATTACTGTACTCTTTCTTCTGGATTCGTATTTTTCATGTAAAATTGAAGGTAATTAAGCGAAAAGTTGTTTTTCCCCATTTAAAGGCCTTTTATTTATCATGTACTAATTGTTGAATTTACAGGATAGGAGGGAACACATAATTTGTCCTTCTCCTATACATTTCATGTACACATATTATCGTTGGAGCTTTTCTTACAATTTAAAATATATTCGAATTTTCCTACAAATCGACTATTGATTCCTAACTTTTTAATTACAAGATTTTTTTTAAATTTTACAGGGCCTGGATATCGAATATCTGAAACATACTCCTCCATCGTGTTCATATTCTTTTTCACCCTATGAGTATAGTCTTGCTGGATACGTTATTACAGGTGACGCAAATATAGTTAATAACGAGTACCTTAGAGCACTTTTAAAAAGTCCTTATTATTGAGAACCCCAATCTTTCAACTGGCGTATGAATTCTTATTATATATATGATGGATTTTGTAGAAGATTACGCCAGGGGATGGGCCAGATATGAAAGAGATTGACACTTTGTCAGAAGGGATTAGATGTATCAGATCTATGTAATAATCGCGTATAAAAAGATTGAGGAGCAATATAAAAAGTGAAAAAAAAAAGAATTAGATTACAGGATCAGTATATACTGGCCTCTGCTGACAAAGCAGGTTACAAACTTGTCTTCGTTTGTAAGGTTCATTATATAATAACTGTATTTTAGAAGAACTTGGATTGAATTCTACAAGTGGTAATCCAACTTATACTTATAAACTTATATAACTTATAGTTATAACTTAAGTAGAAGGAAGAAATTCTTCAAAATCAAACGTCAGCTTTGAATATTTTTAATATCCCAAACAACTAAAATGAATTTGAATTACCATATCTATGTTAGATTCCGAAACTTAAAAAAATACTTACAAAGATACACAGCGGGTTAAAGTAAATGTTCAACCAAACCTCTTTCTTTACTCCTCACTAAGATATTAACAGTAATGAACGACAAACTTCAAGAGTACAACAATATATTCAATAAGTGGTGTAAATCAGTCGTGGATACTTAAGAAAACTTTTGGACAATTTGAAATCACAATATTTAACCAAAATCAAAAGCTTAAAAACTTACGACTTTTCAACTTTATACACAACCATTCCCCATGATAAATTAAAGTACAGGCATTTTGGTATCATTGACAGCTGCTTTTTCAATAAAAATGAGACTCGTAAAACTTATATTGTCACTGGTCATTTGCAAAATTATTTGTAATTTTTTTTACACAAGTACTCTGAAGCTGACATCAAAAAGAAGATTGAGTTTCTGATTGACAATATCTGTGTGGTATTTGGAGACCAGGTCTTCCAACAATCTATTGGCATTTCCATGGTTATGGTGCGCCCCGTTATTACCAAACCTATTTTTGTATTCATAAGAAGCAGAATTTATCCACACTTTAATACGTGAAAAGAAGAAAACACTTGCTGGGGCCTTCAACTCGTTTTGATAATAGTATATCGACGACGTATTGTCAATTAACAGTGGTAATTTCCATTCTTATGTCAATGCGATATATCCCATTAAGCTTGAGATAAAAGATACCACAAAGTCTGGTACATCTGTTTCATATTTGGATATTTTACTTGAAGAAGACGATAATGTAATCTTAAAACCAAGCTCTATGATAAATTTGATTAATAACTTTTTAATCGGCAGCTTTCCTTACTTATGCAGCAATATGCCTCCCTCACCTGCATACGGAGTTTATATATCTCAGTTGATTCGACATGCAAGAGCATGCACTACGTATGAGCAATTTTTAAATTGAGGTACATGTAAATTATTTCCGAAAAAGTTGAAGAAACATGCATATAAGCAGATCTACTGTTTTCCATTAGGAAAAGAAAAATGTAATTTTTACAAGATTCAATCTTTGAACATTGATCCTGTTCAGAGAATTTGGGACAGGGGCAATTATTTTTGTCAGAATTCTCCAACTGACTGTAATCGTTATAAACATGATAAATATTTGTTTATACTCCAGACTTTGTGAGCAAAGTTGAGTATTAAAGAGACGGGAAAAAAATGAACAAATGCGAATGACACAAATAAGACATTGCAGAGAGAGTGTAACCTACTAGTATTCTTTTGTAAGAAATTCGAATTTGTATACAGTCGGTCAATTAAACATCTGCATGCAATTTTAATTTCAAAAATAGAGTTTGTCAGACTTGGCAACATGTCCATGGTCTTACTTCTCTCTTTGAGTAGGGAGTAGTGGTGAAAGAATTGTTTCGTAATGCCCGACACTACATTTTTTACAAGTAAATTAACAAGTGCTGATTTTGTTATTTGTGTAAACAAGATCTGATAAGCTGGCACAGAAAGAGCAATAAATATATCATTCCGATTCCAAGACTCTTTTGATATACAAATATGTTTTCATCTGGCTCGGTATCTTTTATGAGGTGTTTTTTTTCTTTGGTAAATGGATCAAACATTATATTTTCCTAATGAATTTTGCAATGCTCAGATATGATATTGATAAATCACATTAATTGATTTTCAGCAGAGAAGAAATGCTTTCATCTTGTCCGAAACACCCATTCACCTCTGAGTACTTACATACATTTCGGAAGTTTTCTGCGATTGCCGACAGAGGCATTACCCACTGTTAACAGACGACAGAATCATCCAATTAAATTCAAAGTCAGATGTCTCGCAAGCGGAAGTTATTCTCAGCGACGCGGAAAACTGCAATTCCTTAAATTTGGAGAGTTAAGAGGGAGAGGAATTCTGGTAAACAAGCATGTATCAGTCTATCTATCACACATATAATTGTTTTTACACAATCTCAATCTACTTGTGTGGTCAAATAATGCACGTACATAATCTTATACGTTCTTCAAAGAAAGGACCAAATGAAGAGTTACATAATATAGTAAATATAAGAAATTATAACATATCAAATATCCATTGAACATCACAAATTTACAAGCTAATTCAGAGAACTTGTGTAGCGTTTAAAAAAGATGGAATAAGAACTGGGAAACAGTACAGAAAACACCCTTTGTCAATCATCTTTTGGCCTTAGAATCAAAAGTTATATCTGCAATATACATACTACTTTCTGACATTCACTTTTGACTCCAAAATCGATTTATATCGAATGGAGTTGTAATAAAATTTCATTACAGAAGTTCAAAGGCTTTTTGAGATACCGTTCGGAAAAGGAAGTATTCCACACAGACAAAATGTATGAATTTTTGACCTTGACCTTTGTACCTCTATAACAATAGGGGCTTGAAGGTCATAGGGAGTTGTAAAATAAACATCGTCTATATGACCATGGTTTAAGGAAGGTGCCGCAAAATTGGGTATGATCATGGTTTAAATCACAACGGATTATTTTTGCCACGATACAATTTTCATTCTCTTTGAAAGTATATAAACTTACAAATGATTGTTCCTTATTGTGCATTTAGAGTTTACATATTTATTTCCTTTAGACCACTGGGACAACCGCCAAAAAGACTATGCAAACTAAAATGTACATAGTTTTTTGCAGATTTTCGAGAAAATACTGCATACGTGTGTATGTGTGATACTCAGAAGCCTACGTTAGATATGCAATGAAATAAATGGAGATAGCGAACAGTAATCATGCTCTAAAGTCATTTCAAACAACACAAATCAGGAGCAGAGCAAATACGGATCTCTTTAAAATCAGATGTAGGATCAGGTGCAATGGAGGAGTGGGTATCCCCTGCCGAATTGTCACACCCGCCGTGTGCACCTTGTAATGAACGTGAAATCCGTAGATAATTCAGTGTGTATAAAATGGCTAACAATTACATGTAGTATGAAAATTGTCCGTTACATATGACCTAATGATATAGATTGTATTTGCTGACAAGCCATTGTAGCAACAATAGAACTTGCAAAAGGACTTTAAACAACTCTTGATATCCTTGTTTTATCAACTTATTTGTCAATAATCTATCTATTCTTGGAATTGTTCATACGTAGAGCTTGCTCTTTTGTACCAAATTAGCTGAGAGACATAGACCCCAAATGCAGGTGACAAGGGTATATTTTTACATTAGTAAGGGTAGTTGAAAATTGAATATCGTTTATCATGCTTTGTTGTTAGGTTACCATTAGCGTCTTTTTCTAGTAAAATATCCAAATAAGATACAAATGTGACCGGCTCTGTAGTACCCTTTATTTCAAGCCCACTAGAATATATCGGGCATGTCGACATTGAATAGAAATAACTACAGTGTATCGTTCATTGATAATACGTCGTCGACATACTAGAATCTAGATGTCGAATTGAAGGCACGGCAGTTTTCTTTTCTTCTCATGTGTAATAAGATTTTGAATAAAATCTGCTTCATATGAAAACAAAAGTAGGCCTATTTATAAGTGGGTGGAACTGGTATCTATAAAAGTTCGACAGATTGGTGGAAGACCTTGTTTCAACAAACTACATATACTGTAGTTATGGTCAATCAGAAACTTAACCATCTTTTTATTTCACATCAAAGTACTTGAATGTGCAATCAGAATATTTTTTTTTATAATTTTGCAAATAACCAGTGACAAGATAAGTAAATTGACGAGTTCAATTTCTATTAAAACAGCAGCTGCCAACTTTGTAAAAAAGCCCGTACTTTAATTTGGTAAAGGTTATACATAGAGTTAAAAAGTCGTATGGTTGATGTTATTGATTTTAGTAATTGTTTGTGATTTCAAATGCAAATATTAAAATATTATAAATTGTTTCTGAAGTGCGTCAAGTTTCAATAAACTAGATTGTTATTTTTTTTGTTAAATACGAGGGCTGTTCAATATACGAGGGGAGTTCAATAAATAATGTCATCAGCTCCATGACATACAACATAGAAATCATATAACATTAAAATGCTTTAATGAATTGAAAACACATTTTCATCGCATAATTTGATTGTGGGAAGCTGGAAAACAAGGGCTTCGTATACTGGAAAAATATGGCAGAATCCTAAATTTCAATTGAACTTGTTTAAAGCTTGTTTTGTTAATTTCCCCAAAATATATTAACTGAAATATATGACATTTACAGCAACTTATGTCTATTTCATACACACATGAACAAGTGGATTTCAATTAGCAAAAATTATATAATGGGCATCGAAAATGGGTACCCTCCTTGTCAACAAGAACATACAACAACCAATGTATATTAGCGATAATTAAACAAATTATCACAGATTATTTTTATTGACTTTAAATCATAAACTTTCTGTTTATACCCAAAACTCCTTTACTCTTCAGGGCGTGCAGGTTTGGACGCTCTCATGAAGAAATTTAATGTAGTGGATTCCTGATTCTGGTTCCTTCCTCTCATAAACCTTTCTTTTTGCAAAATTTTTGCTTTCTAGACCCCTCCAGAAATTGAACTTCCTCCCCGAATAAAGATTTGAACAACAAGACCATTCATATTTAAGAAAATAGCATATAAAACTGTTTTTGTGCTCTTGCAATTCTTTGCTCTTTTCAAACCTTTGCTGTTGTTGTCAAGTACATCTTATTGTTAATTTGTTTTGAGGTTTTAAAGCAATGAATTCAAGTTTTATTATCTGTTTGAATTTCAGACAAACGTTGATAACTACAATTTCTGAATTTTAAAAACAATTGTAAAGATACTTTTACACGCTGTCGTTTTCACTCATTTTTCAAAGCACAGGGTGATCATTGAGTACTAAGCTTTTTTACTGTCGAATACTGTATTTCTTTAAATCAGTGTCAACTAACCCCAAAATAATGCCTATAAAATAAATTTACTTTATGTCTTAAAGTCAATCAAACATCTTCAAAAATAATTTGTCAAACAGTACACAAGTAAGTCCTTGTCGCAAAGGACGGTACCAATTTTTGATGCCCATTACATCATTTTTGCTCATTGAAATCCACCTGCCCATGTTTCTATAAAACAGACATAAGTTACTGTAAATTTCAAATATTCAGTGAATATTTCTTTACCGATTCTTTACTATTCATTCTTTATGCAGTCTCTCAAATAGCCCTTGTTTGCCAGCTTCTCACAATGAAACTATGTGATGAAAAGTGGTCACATAAAATGTTATCAATTCATTAAAGATTCAATCATGAAAAAAGTCATGCTTAATGTTTTATGAGTTCTATGTTGTATGTCATAGGGTTCAGGACATTATTTATTGAACAGCCTTCGTAATTATACGAGATGTTCACACAAAAAAGTACAAACAGATTTCTCCAATTTTGGGGAAATTGTTTAATAACTTCGAATTTCTCTTTAAAAACATCAAAAGTCCTTCATGGAATATATGGAGGTAACGAACAGTATTCAAGCTTTAAAGTCTAATAAACAATACAAAATAGGAGCAGAGCAAACACGGACCTCCAAAACATCAGAGGTGGAATCAGGAGCCATAGAGGAGTGAACATCCCATGCCGACCGGTCACAACTGCCGTGTGCTCCTTGTCATGATCGTGAAATAACGGGAAAATCCGTCGACAATTTAGTGTGCAACTTAATGGTCTAACAATTAGTGTTAAAACGTCAGTCAGCATTTGACTTAATGATTGGTGTATTTGCTGACAAGGTCATTACTTACGTTTTCCTTTAAAAAAAGCAAGCTTTAAAATCAGTCATCTCTGTAAATAGGAATATACTAGTATAAAATTTATCATTGGTTATTTAGAATTCTTCCCTTTCCCAGCCGTTGATCTTACTTGGCTGGGATTAGAATACTAGTAAGCGTTTTATACCGATTCGATACTTTGTCTTTTCGTGTGAGTTTGGGTCCCAATGGACTCTTCTGGTCGTTGACCAACCATCACTTCTAACAAAAAATTGTGTTTGTGATTTATGAACGCCACGTGTATAATTACATTGAAGTCAAACAGCACCCAATAATAAAACCGTTTTCTTTTTGCAACCAAATAGGATTATTACGGACATTCAATAATAAAAACCTCTCTTGGCGGTGTAATCATACAAGAGTCCTGCTTGTAAATGCTCACAGGTTAAAGGAACATGTAATTAGACTCACTGATAAGTATCCCTGCGTCACATTTGATATCAATGCCCATTCCAGGAATAATGATGGGTCGGATTCAATAAAAAACATGACGGAATCGAACAGTAGGTGGAATAAATCAAGGATGCTTGGGTTCTATTGGTTTTTAACGTGAATGTTGATTTCCCCTTAATTGAAAACTGAAGTGTTTCATCTGATAGGTGTGAGGATAAACCTTATAAACGTAAAATCAGAATTTTATATTATTTGTTATTCTGAGACAGAGAAAAGTACTTCCCCCGATTTCTTTTATGTCACAATAAAGGTATCACTGTTAATGTTGTGGCCACAATCTACAGGTATATAGAATATAAATTTACATTTAGGTCTTGGGAATTCCATAGAAATTTCTTTTTTATACCCCCACCCCCGCTTGAAAAGTGAGAGGGTATATAACGATCGGGATGCGCGTCCGTCCGTCTGTCCGGTAAACTTTGGGGTACCCATCTCGTATCCGAAAACTCCTCTTTTACAACTGAATGAAATTTAATCGAGTCTTTCACCGATTTTTTGATATATATTGCCATTGTGCACCTCCAATTTTCCTTTTTTAACGGAAACATATTTCTGGTCTCCCATAGCAAAATATTGCTACTGTCATGTTTTCTATAATATTGAAGGGTACCCATCTCTTATCCACATCTCCACCTATACCACTCAATAAAATTTAATTATACTTTCAGAGACTTTTTATTACATAGTGCAAATATGCACCTCTTATTTTACTTTTTGATCTGACAGTTATTTTGGGTCTCCCAGAGCAAAACATGGACTTTGCCATTTTATCATATGGGAGGCGGGAGGTATCATTTCGTGAGCTCATTGCTTACAGTACCTCGAGCATTTTCTGTAATCCTGCCACCACCATTCATTAAAAAATGTTTTTGTAATTATGACCATATGAATCCCTTTTCTTAGACCACACAGCATGATAAAGATCATCTAGATTTATTTCAGTCAATGCCCTGTCCTATAAACTCTTCATTAAATATAGGCTCATATCCTAAACGCTAAAGAAAATGTTTAAATCAAAAACTTGTGGGCCGTTCACATTGATAAGTCTAATATTTCTTTTTTGAAAAAAAAAGACAAAATTTACAGCTTATGATTGTAAATTTACTGACCACTTAGGATAAAACTCCATCCACGGGTTGACGGGGCAGGTCATTCTCTGATAGGTCCTAAGGTCATTGAACATTTAGACGACCAGTCAGCTATCTTATCATTACATGTACATGTATAAAGCAGTCCTAGCATTTAACAGTTTAACAATTTTCAATATTTCTGATGCATTGAACATATGTCTTATATTTGATCGTACAGCAGTAATAACTACCACTGAAAGTAATGAAACATTCCATTTGATTGGTACATCTTAATGTGATGTATAAAGAGTGATAAAATTGCTATTAACATTGAGTTAGCGCGATCTATACATGTCAGATTGAAAGCTTTTGTAGTAATGAAATATTCAATTAGGCCGAACCTGTATATACCGGTACATAACCAGAAGACGAATCGAGTAAACAAACAAATTCATCGTCAAAAAGAAATTACTTTCCATCTCCGATTAGATCATTTATAGAGTTTCGACACATTTTTTTTTCTCTTCTGTGTTTCCGATGCAGTTGAGCTCATTTAAGTGATTTTTTTAAATGTTAAATTTCCACTATTTGAATATTACATCGTTCAAAGTGGCGGGGGCGAAAATTTTTTTCCCCATTAATGTGAGCTAATCTTCATGTAATAAAAATTTTAATCCAGAAAAGTAATGAGAGTTCGATCGTAAATTTTGCGAAGAGATTTAAAAGCGTAGACTTCCTGTACGTCAGTGTTTGGTAGAACCGTATTATAACGAAATAAATCGTATTCAAAATATTGGAATTGTCTTAGATTTCTTCAGAAATATAAAATCAATAATATACAAAGAACATCTTTATAAATATCAATCAATTGTAACCTTTGTTTGGAATGAGTTTTAAATAAATGAAGTGTTTGTAGATCAAGTCTCCGAGTATAACTCAGAATTTTTATTTTCAGCAGTTGTCTTGTCCAAGATAGTGTTCAAAATCTTTCATTCAATCTCAATACTTTTTTGTAAAATAAACTGGCAAAGCTTTTTTATGCCCCCGTAAACGAAGTTTCGGGGGTATATATAAATTTTGTCGTGTCCGTCCGTCTGTCTGTCTGTTTGTCAGCAAAAACTTTAACATTGCCAATAACTTTTGACTGGGCGGGACTATAGCTTTCTAATTTCACAGGTGTATTCCTTGTGACAAGACCTTTTTTTAGGTACCACCAAACTTGACTTCTTGACCTTGGAGTTTGACACACTTTTACACCAAAATTCCAAACTTTAACCTAGGCCATAACTTTTGCGTTAAGGGCTAGGGCTTTCAAACTTCAAATATGTAATCCTTGTGAAAAGACCTTTCATTGCATACCAACAATTTTGACCTTGAACTAAAAGATTGGCCTACTTTCAAAAAACTTTAACCTTGGCAATTACTTTTAAACGGTAAGGACAAGGGCTTCCATACCAACATGGATATAGTAAAAAAAAATTTCGAAAATGTCCTTTTTTGTACAACTTTGACCTTTTGACCTTGACCTTGGAGTTTGACCTACTTTTAAAAAAGTTAACCTTGGCCATAATTTTTAAACGATAAGGCCTAGGGCTTTTATACTTCACGTGTATATTCTTTGTAAAAAGACCTTCCATTGGATACCAACAACTTTGACCTTTTGACCTTGACCTAGGAGATTGACCTACTTTTCAAAAGCTTTAACCTTGGCCATAACTTTTGAACTGTAAGGGCTAGGGCTTTCATACTTCACACATGTAATTTTTGAGAAAACACCTTTCATTGGATACCAACAAACTTGACACTTTGACCTTAACCCTGGAGCCTGGCATACATTTAAAAAACTTTAACCTTGGCAATAACTTAACGGTTAGGGTTACGACTTTCATACCCTCATACGCAATCTTTGTGACAAGGCCTTTCTTTAGAAAACAACAACCTTTACCCTTTGACCTTGACCCTGAAGTTTGACTACCTTTAAAAACATTAACCTTGGCCATAACTTTTGAACAGGTGGTGATAGGGTTTTATATTTCATATTTGTATTTCTTGTGAGAAATCCCTACTTTGGGTATCAACATGTTTAATTTGCATTTGAGAAAATTTAACTTTCGCTATGTTGCCATACGGGGACATCAGTGTTTCACAAACACATCTTGTCTATTTTATTTAAGGAATGAATTAAAATAGCGACCCAAACAATAATATATATAATGGATAAACAAGGGAGAGTAAAATGAATTTTGCATTTTTACATCTTGAATCCCGTATGAAATGATACTTATAATTTTATCTGTGTTAACACTGACGAGAGAACTCGACTCGCTGTTCAATATAATTATTTAGTTTTATTCTTGAACTTTGGCCGTTTCCAGTACACATATAATCGATTTCTTGTGTCATGAGGATAAGAACCGGCTTTAAGAATAGATCTAGAGTACTATTAATTTCTCATTTTCAATTTGCAGAAAGAGACTATAGGAGTGCTATGTGAAAGAACATCAAAATCAAGATATTAAGCACTTGGTATCATTTCAGGTTAACCAAAGCATTAATAATGATTTGCAGCATTATGTCAGAAAATTCCAGCATGGAAAACTAATGAATGCCCGTAGTGTCGATATCACATTAAATCATTGGTGTAAATTAAGGTGTGAACATATTAAGATACAAAAACAAAAAAGTTAATTAAAAAAGAAATGTGTTGAACTATGGCATCGCGTATGCTTTATGGATAATTCCTATTTTAGAGAACACTTTCGCATACCAAGACGTGTACAGGCATATACACTATCCTTTTTTATTTTGAGAAACGGCTTTTATAAGTCTTGAGAATATTAAGGTGAAATGTACCTCTGCTCATATTTCATCTTTTTTTTTTAATCCCCAACATTGATTTTCACCAACAACAATCGCGTAAATACATATAAATGTGCATGTCGTTTGAAGTTAGAAGCGTTGCGTACTTTTTTCAGAAATGAATATTAGGACTAATCATGATATAAAGAAAAAGTGAATAGAAAAATCAATACTTTTTTCTCAACAGAGAATTAGAAATATGAGGTACATATAAATGAAAATAATATTTACTGTCATATATATTTAATTCATATTAGAAAACAAAATAAAGCGTTGCTTTTTTAAATTAGAATATCAGATTGTTTTGTGCTTGTAAAAACTTAATCACTAATATATTAATGTAGATTTTAAAGATTCTTTATTAAACAGTAGCAATATCTCAATTTTTACAGTTTAAAAGAACTGATTGCAAAAGTTTCAGGTCAACTTAATATAAGTAACTTTCAAAAATATTGGTAAAAGAAAATAGAAATCAGTATTTGTAACATAATTTAGTTAACAAATAAGATATAATTTTTAGAGTTTCATTGGGGTATGACATGAAGTCGGTCACGTGATCAAATTCTATATTTGATCACGTGACCGACTTAAGGGCGTTATAGAAATTGATCACGTGACCGACTTCATGTCATACCCCAATGAAACTCTAAAAAATTATATTCTATTTCTTATATTTATATTTTACGTTTTCATTCATGTTACAAAGAAATATATGCATTATTTAGACTTTGATTTTGAAATGAAACGTAACGCTACTACGACGTAATATGACGTCACAGTCAGAACTTTCCAAATTGCTCGAGCAGTTTGCTTTCCATACGCAACAAGTCATATCATGTGACCAACTGTGTGTCACTGAAAATTGAATTTCAATTTTATTAGCATTGCTATACAGTGTATAAGGAAAGACATCAGCAAATGTAAATATATTTAATTGAATTGACTATATAATGGTCCTCATTATTAAACTTTGGTAGGAAAATTCATTGAACTGCTTCGAACAATATCATGAGAGAGTTATCTCTACTACCAGAGGGACATTTCACCTTAAATCTATATTAAGGACATATGCAATGTTGTTTTAACTTTTTTGTCTTTTTCTTTGGAGTTAAAGAGTTCCAGTACTGAAAGGAACTGAATGCCACATTTTAATGTTTAAATATGCCATTGTACACTTCTTCTAAAACAAGTTTGGATAAACAAAACATGTAAAATATACCGGTATGTTTAGTAATTGTGTGTATTTTCTTTGAATTATACAAGAATTTTCATCAATCGATATCTTTTCAAAACCCCTGGTAATGCATTCTGAATTTTTGTCTACGAACTTCTAATGGCACTATAATCTTAAATTAAAAAAATCTTTAAAAATTGTCAGTAGTTAAGGTACATTGCGTATGTCCTTAGTATGGTTGATTCTGCAGTGCAGCAACTACAACGTTTGGATAGAGCTAACTGGTCATTGGCGGTTTGACAAGTAATAAATTAATGTTTGCTTGAAGAAAGAGTAAAATTGTAGGCCTATCTGACGTCATATATTATCAAGTTTCGTGACGAGTTTTCTTAACTTTTCCCCATAAATGAAAATAACGAGTTCGCCAAGATCTGAACTTATTGTCCACAGACAGAAGAGAAATGGCTGCTATCGGTATATCCGATTTATATTGTATGAAAAGATATCTCCTGATACGATGTGATCGCTGAAATTACTGAAAGGCAGATATTTTTGCCATTCGTGATCACTTTCACAGACGTGTGTGCTTTCTGCTTCAATGGCGACACGGAACAAGGCCGCCACTAATCACGAAAAGTAAAATCATCAAAATACTGAAAGTACTCGGATTTCTCATTAAAGATTCATGTTTGATTTCATATTAATTTATATGAAAAAAAAAATGAAAATGCGAATCACAATTTCCAAAAGCTTTGAATTTGAAAAGTCTATTCTTAAAATGACCTTTCATTTCAACACCTTTCCTCCCAGATATATCCCAAGGACACATTAAGAAAAATCAAGTTTTATTTTCTTTGTGAAAGGGGTAGAAAATGTGTGAAATATGAGACGGTTGGAAGAGGATGGGATTTCACAAATCATGATTTTAAATCAAGATTAAATTTTATCGACCAAGTTTTATTTTCAATAAGAAATTGAAATCATTTTGCACCTTTAGAAACAACAATTTTTACAATGTTGTATTATTGTAGATCGCTAAATTTTCGTGACACTTAATTTTCACGATATTAGTTACTAGTATTTGGGATTTTTCTTTTAATAATCGAGACTAAATTTTCACGATTTTTTTTATATAAACTTTTATGGAAAAAAATTACTCGAGAATAACATTTTCAGGAGCAGAAAGTCTCACGAAGTTACGCTAAAATGCAATTCTCTCGAATAAAGTGTGACGAACATTAATTTATAGCCATTTCATCAAATAGTGAAATGTTCTAATGACTAGTTTAAATTCTACCATTTTGATATTTGAAAATCTAAATCTCATTTTAAATAAAAATTCCGTCAGTACTGTCAGTACTTGGTGGATTTTTTGGCTGTCCATGTCGACGTGCGAGTTGATTGACACACGGGCCCTGAATGTCTTGTCTATATAGCCGTTGTTTGACGCTAATTGATATGTTTTATCAGTAAATTTTCTGTGAAAAAAAATCAAACTGGAGTCGCGAGACCGAACGAAGGATTCATGCTAGCTCATAAAGAACATGCATTGAAATGAATATGGCAAGGATGCAAATTTTGTGTAGCAAAAGAAACATTTATATAATAGTTACCACAAAATATGGATTTTATGTCAAATATTCAATAAACTTTTGTTTCTCAAATCCGAAAATATTCACATCTTTTTTTGATCAATTCATTTGTATGTGTAAAAGAATGAAAGGACTATACGGTTTCTTTTTGTAAATACCTGAATTTCGGATAAAAAATATTTTGATTTTTATTTTTGCAATATTGTACCTTTCATTCTAAAAAGAACTAAAATTGATTTAAATAAATGAAAATGTTTTAAAATAAACAACTGTGTGTGATTTAAATAAAATATATAAAATTAAAACTTGCCTGAATTTTGAGAAAATATATGTAATTTAATATTTTAAGATGTTTTCAAAATTTCTACGTAAAGTTTAATATATTCTATCAAAAGTTTAAGAAAAGGACATAATATGTCCAATGATCATGAACTTTCAAACATTAAAAAAAAAGTGTGTTTAATTTTAGAACCTTGATTCCATTTTCAATTTTTTGCAAAATCTGATATGAATAATAACAGGTGTGCAGATTTTTTTATTTCTCAAAAGACGGAATGATTTAATATATAATCATGTGTGATATAAATTAAATTTTAAATGCAAATTAATGAAATGATCTTTAATAGTCTGCAAAATGCTTTTGAAGGAAAAAGTTACTCACCCAATAAATCTGCCACTGCTAAATTGACAAGGAAAAAATTAGTTATGCTTTTCCTTGTGCTTCTTTTCAAACAGACCATCAGCAATATGAGAGAATTTCCCACCAGGGCTAACACAAAAATTATCACATAAACTGAAATGAGTGCGATTTTTTCCGGGTGGTCATAAGTGAACAGTGTTTTCTTATAGTTGTCAAAGAAACTCTGAAGACTTGCACTGGTGCCATTAAAATCTTCCATGTTGAAAAGGAAAGGATATTCTGGAATCAATGACGAAGCATCGTGGATATTTGTCGCAGAGCGTGGGACTGAAAAATTTGAAGCAAGATTTTTTTCTCAAACTTTTCTCAAGCATTGATCACAGAAAATGCGGAAAATACCGCTGGCGAGAGAATCGGTCAACGCTGTGCTGGCGGTGAGAAGCATCAATACTTGATACACTGCTAATCACATTGATAGGGCATAATAAACAAATAACAAATCGCGCAGAACTATTACTCTTTATCATAACTCGTTAGTAAACCACAGCTATCATTAAAGGCTAGCGGGTACTAAAGTTCAAACCCAGCTATTTTACACAACGTCAAATCATCTGTTGGCATGTTATGAATGGCTACAAGGCCGTGAGTAATTGTGCTGATGGATGCTGAAAAATGAATTGTGTAGTTTCGTTAAGAAAAGCGATTTTTCTTCCCAAGGAATTTTTCTCAATGCTTTCTTCTGAAGTTTTTTCCCCATTTTTTATTCGATTCTAATGCGAGTTGTTAGTTATATAGTAATATTTAACAACTGAAATCAATCAGCTGATACCATTTAGTTTTTAAAATAAATAATTTGAATTCTACTAAGATATATTAATAAAGTAAATGGGTAAATATATTTTTAGTATCAAGTTAATTTATTTAAACTTTTCATTATATTCCATATTCCAAACTCGTATTGTGGGAGAACAATGCCGTTGAAATAATTGACTAAAACTCAAAGGTATGATACATGGATACTTCATTTTAAGGACACAAGCAACGTTCCTTACCTACTGATAAATTTTCGTGATATTCTTAATTTCAAATTGTAGTATCCTTACATGATCTTAGCCAAAAAATCAACACGCGTTACCAGGGATTTTGAAGAGATATGAAATGATGAAAATTCTTGCATTATTCAAAGAAAAATATACAATAAATACCAGATTTCCTTTTCATCAATATTTCTTTCAGTAGAGGTGTAAAATAACAAATATAGACATTAAAATGTTGCACAAGGGTCTTTCTCTTAGTGGAACTCTTCAACTCAGGGAAGAAGCCAATAAAGTTCAAACTACGTTGCGTATGTCCTTAATGCGACAGCAATACTCGTAATAAGTTGACCCGTAAAATGGATTGGAGGGGAGGGGAGGAAGGTGTTATATAATATCAATATGTGAAACGCTTTTGGACATGAACGTGTCGAAAATATCCTTCATAAATTAATAGAGTTTGTGGTATTTTTATCCTCACGAAAATTGGACTTCAATGTTAGGCATGAAAAGAGTTAAAGCCGCTTCATCCGAAACAGGCACATATTATCTTAAACAATAAAAGTATGTCATTATATAGATAATATATAAAAATTAACATAAAATTCATTTAAGAGTTTATTACAACAATCCTTACATGGAAAACATAGACCAAAAACCTTGTTGACAAACAGCAGTTTCGGTATCTTTGTGCTGTTTTGAAGTCACCTTTGAAAAAAATACTTTTTATCGGATATACCGGTAATAGGTCAAAGTTTTTTTTATCCCATGAAAGGTATCTTGCCATAAAGAATATAATATATTTTTAAAATATGATATATACTAGTTTCTACCGGGCTTCAAAAGTTGTGACCAAGGTTAACTTTTTTAAAAAGTAGTTAAAACAAATACTTTAAATAATTGGCAAAGGCCAAAATAATGTTTACAAATTTTTCAAGAATTGTCAAAGTTCTTCAAAACAGGCATGCATATTACTGAAATAATTGTTGTCTTTTCTCACAAGGATTACATACGTGAAGTACGAAAGCCCTAATCACACTTACCATTTAAAAGTTATGGTTTTACAAGGTTCAAGTTTTTTCAGAAATCAACATAAGTTCTTTTTCCTGAATACTCCAAGGTCAAGGTTTTCCAAAGATTTTTGAAAGTTGTTGGTTTGGTAAAAGGTCCAATTTTGTAAGGTGTTGCCTTATCAAGAGAAAAATAATGTGTGAAATATAAAAGTCCTTGGTAAAGTTTAAAGGCCAAAGAATCAGAAGTTTTCAGTGACCAAGGTTTGATAATTTTAAAAAAGTAGTTAAAAACTCATTGGAAGGTCAAGGTGTCTTTAATGATAAGGAAAATTTTCAACATTTGAAATATCTTTGGCATCCATATTTCACTACAATAGAGAAGAACTGGAAGTACAATAGCATCAAAAGTTTTTCTAAAAGTTTACATATCAAATCCAATAATTCTTTTCATTTTAAAACATGCCTGGCCTTTTCAATAAGCACAGCTTTGCAAAAATTATTACATTTCAATAATATAAATAACAGTTTTTTTTGTATTGCATTACCATTAAAACTAAATTCATTTCCTTGAGGTCAAGAGTTAAATATCATAACTTTAGATTTATCTACATTAACTTGGAGTTGTCCAAAGTTAAATATGTGAAATATCAAACTGGTCCTGTAAACCGCTTTTGCTTTCAAAAGTTATGGCAATATCATCAGCATATAAAGACAATTTACATGCATTTTTTACTTGTACAAAGTAGTCATGAAATACCATCAATAAAAACATTAAAAAGTGTGGGGCAAATTTGTTTGACACACACTCAGAATTGAATACATCACTTAATCCACAAAAATTTGAATACTACATTGAAAATAAAATATTGAACATTTTTTGAAAATATTAGCTTCAACTTTATAATCAAAAGTTATGGTGTCAAATGCTTTTCTAAATCAATAAAAGCAGCATTTTTTGTTTTTGTAGTGATCAATTATTGTTTTTATTGAGAATAAATGGTCTGATGTTCTACAATTTTCCTTGAATCCAATTTGGTTTTCACTTATCAGTGATGCAGAGTTTACAAATTCAAGTAGCCTAGTATGTATTATTCTGTTGAAAAGTTTTCCTAGATTTGAATGATATACCTCGGTAGTTATTAGGATCAAGCCTATTACCCGAAAGCTATGTAGCTCTCATTCCAACTTTTTGGGAATATACCAGAATTAAGTATAAAGTTAAATAATTTATTTCAGCAACAATCCCCCATTTTTTAACATTTCATTTGAAAACTATAGAAAAAACTTTCCATTTTTCAGGGATTTAAGGGCATTCCTTATTTCAGCAACAGTAATTTCTGGTTCAAGGAAATGGTTATGATGTAGTTTTTCTTTCAAGACATGAAATTTATCTATTATACTTTTATGAAAATTATTGTGATTGTTGTCAGCTTTGTTAAGTTTTTTAAAAAACTGATAAAATTCCTCAGGGTGAACATCATGAGATGAAATTTGTCCAGTATTGATTTTATCTAATTTATTGAGAATTTCCAAATGACTTTGGATTTTTATTAATATTGTTGTTAATGTCATTACATATTGTGTTTCTGTAATTTTGCTCCTCAAATTTACATAATCTTCTGTATTTTGCCTTGTATGTATAGAACATTTTCCTATATTCTCCATTAAAAGGGTACTTGTTTACAAGTTTTTCATAATTTTTTATAATTCTCAGATCAGAACATGACTGTGAGTTTTTTCTTAATTTTTATGCCTATTCTCTTAATAAGTTTAGCATATATTCAACAAGTATTGAGCTGAAGGCTTTTGAAATGGAATCACTATCAGAAAATTCATCCCTCAAAAATTCTGAAAATTTAATTTGGAATAGATTGCTGTGAATATTTTTAGTGTAGGATTCTATTGCATCATTATTCCACAAAAACTTTCCAGGAACTGGTTTTAAATTATTTGAGTTACACATAAGCGATAAATTTAATTTTTCGAAGGTGACTTCACGAAATGTCAACAAATGTCAACAAAGGATTATTTAATGTGTGACCTAACAAAAATTATTTTTTTAACTTTTGAATTTTAATATCTTTAAAAAGAAAAAGACTTTGGGGATATAATTTGACAAAAGTTGAAATAATTTATGGACAATTATTTTTCAAGAAGATAAACTATATATATTTTTTAGCTATTAGAATCGGACCAAGCGGCTTTAAAATTGAATGATATTTATAATTTATCCTTTTAGCCCACCGCTTATTGGTAGAAAACAGATTATACTTATATTCTTCGAGGCTTGTGATTAAAAAAGTCGTCAGAATACATCCCCTCCTCTAAAAAATAAAAAAAATGGGGGGGGGGGGGAGTTTCTACTGACCTACTTACTTACTTAGACTTACCGTTCCGTGAGGAATATGGGCCATCGACAACAGTCCTCCAAAAAACTCGAGTCTGGGCTGCTTTTACTGCATCCTGCCAGGTCATGTCCTGTGCCTTTATTTCTGACTCCAAGTCACGCCTCCATGTGCTTCTTGGACTTCCTCTTCTGTGGGTTCCAAGTCAGGGCCTGGCGTGTGATGCTGAATGGTGACTTTTTGAGTATTTGTCCAATCCAGCCCCATTTCCTCTGTCTTATTTGTACGTAGATTGGTTCCTGTCCTGCTCTCTTCCATAGTTCTTAATTCGAGATCCTTTCAGGCCATTGAATGTTGAAGATGTGCCTGAGACAGGTTTCGTAAATTATCTTTATCTTCTGCAGGATTGTCAACCTCCATGTCTCTGCACCATGCAATAGGACAGACTTTACATTAGAGTTGAGGATCCGCAGTTTGGTGGTAATATATACGTATGTTCTTTGAGGCCCAGATGTTCTTTAACATGGTGAATGCAGTTCTTGCCTGTCCAGTTCTTGACTTGCTGTCGCGGTCTGTGCCACCCTGTTAGATCAAAGAGTCAACTTCTTTGATGGGCTCACCACCAACTGTGACTGATGTTTGGATAGCGGTGTTTATCTTCAAAAATTTTGTTTTCACCACGTTAATTTTGAGTCCCGTTCCTGCTGATGTTGTTGCAAGGTGAGTTGTTTTATCTTGCATCTGACAGTGGTTGTGCCAAAGGAGAGCCAGGTCATCGGCAAAGTCTAAATCATCCAGTTGCGTCAGGAGTGTCTACTGTATATCACGATTCCTGTCTGACGTGGAAGTCCTCATGATCCAGTCAATGACCAAATGAAAAAGAAATGGTGACAGCATACATCTCGACCTCGAAACTCTGCCCAGCATGGGAAACCCTGCATATCATGCCTCGGTAGGTATAACGAATCAGGAAGACTAGCTTCCCTATTACTCCATAGTGTCTCAGTATCTTCCACAGTGTCTCTCGGTCTACGCTGTTAAATGTTTTTTCATAGTCGATGAAGTTGATACAGAGAAGGGACTTCCACTCGTGATTGTTCAATGATGATGCGCAGACTGTCTATCTAGTCAGCACATAATTTGTCAGGTCTAAAACAATCCTGTTGGTCACGGAGCTTTGGGTCCACTGCTTCTTTCATCCTCTCGATAAGGATCGACCTTGACAGGCACTGATGGGAGCATATTTCTCGGTAATTACTGCAGTCCCTAAGATCTCACTTCTTTGGCAGCTTAATAAGGATGACCTCTTTTTATTCCTCCATGGAATGTTCTCTTCCCCCTAGATATTCTTGAAAAGGTTATATAGAATGTCAACAGCTGTTTGTCTCTATACCAACATCCATGGCTTCTGCTGGTATCTTGTCAGGCCCTACCGCTTCTCTATTCTAAATGTTGTTAATTGTTCTCCTTATTTCTTGTCTTTGTTGTCTTGTCGATCGGGAGGTCTGTATCGGCTGATTTTATGTAAAGATGTCTTTCTGGTTTTGGTCTGTTTAATAGCTCTCCGAAGTGTTCTACCCACCTCTTCAATTGTTCTTCTATTGTTTTTAGAGGTTTCCCGTTCTTCTTCACTGGCTTATCTGTCTGCTGGAACTTGTTGGAAAGCTTCTTTGTGACCGTATACAGTTCTCTCGTTTCCTTGTCCCGCTGCTTCTTCTGCTTGTTTGGACAGGTTGTCAGTGTCATCCCAACCTGACCTGAGCAGCTTTAAATGAAATTTCTTTCAAATATGTTGAATACTTTCTTTAAAAGTTCTTTTACCTCGGCACCATCGATAATTTATTTCTTTATTTGTTCGTCCCCTTCCGGAGGGGACTATGTGTTTCCCACAGGCACCTGACGTTACTTATTTTTCTTATAATAATAAACAAAGTATACCCCTACCTAATGTAGGGGGTATATTTTTTTTTTATTAAAAGAAACATAGGTAACGTCAAGTGCCTGTGATGTTTCCTCCTCATCCGTCCGTCCATCCGTCTGTCTGTCAGTTTGACCCACTTGGTTTTCAGCATTTTTTTAAACGCTTGAACATTCTGAGCTGATTTCTGGTATGTGAGTGTATCCTTAATAGTAACAGATCAGGTTTGCATTTCGTTTCGCTTTATTGAATTTTGACGAAATTGGGACCTTTTTCTCTTTTTAAAAGTCTTCCACATTTTTTCCTAAACACTTGCGCATATTGAGTTGATTTTTGTTATGCAACATTATCTTAATGGATTGTAGATGTTTGAATCAGTTTGAATTTCGTTCCGCGTCGACGAATTTTGAAGGAATAACAGCACTTTTAATTTTAATGGGAACAAGATTACAATTGACGGTAGGGGACTAGTATTGCTATATGGCAGTACTCTCAGAATGCCTGTTTTTGGTAATCTCCCAATATTTCTTATTTTCTTAGTCATTTTGTTTGGTAAAGATAGTAATTTTCAAGCTGAATGAAGTGGTATGTTCTCCAGAATTTCTACCACGCGTTGCTTTAAAGTACTTTTCTATAAGAAGTAAGAACCATCGTGAGTTTGGAGGTAGGAGAAGCCTGACAGACCGTGGGTTACCGACAATGACAAGTAATGTGATCTCCACAATAAGAAAAAGATATGTATTTTTGGATTAAATCTAACACCCTCGTCATTCGTGTTGTATATATGAAATGAAACCAAGCCTAGTCATATGCACAATCTAATCAAGAACAAGAAAAAAATTCTGCTTGCACAAAAAAAACTTGAGAAACATGTATATGTACATGTATCTCATGGACACGATTTCTTTAATTACAGCAGGTATAGATCTCTTGACGTATTAACGTATATGTTAAAAGAGTTCCAACCCGATATTGATACTCACGGTTTGAGGATGGTGTATTTAATTAATGTTTTTAATCAACATAGCCACAACATAAAAGAACAAAGTATACCGAATAAGGATATCTGCTTTTCAACCAGGAAGGGTAACTATATTATTTATTTATTTAAAAGGTCTGAAATAAAACAACTCTGTTAATATATTAATACACCGACGGAACAAGATGAACAGATATATTTACGACTTAGGTGCTCCTGAAGGGTGATGTTTTATAAAAGAATACCGATACGTCGAACAAAGTATATTTACGACTTAGATGCTCCTGAAGGGTGATGTTTTATACAGGAATACCGATATGTCGATCAAAGTAGACTTATTGGTGGTCAATTAGAAATCTAGTCACACTTTGAGTGAACTTTGACCTCAACCTCATACTTGCTTTACAAATATTCCAGGCAGAGAAAAAAGACTATTTCGTTCAAGGTAAATTTAATTATATGGAAAAAAAGGCACTTGCGGTCGTAGTCCTTTGACAGCATTTTTCTTGACAGTTGTTTGTTTTCCCGAGTAGAAATTCTCACGAGTTATATTTTGGTCATATAAAAGTGTCTATCCTTGCGAGTTTTGTGCTGATCAAGTAAATTCGGTGTAATATTCAGTGCAGTAATTATCTTCTCATTGCATCATTATAAGTATACTGTTTTACTTGTCATATTAATAGAAAAAAAATTTAAGAAAACGAAGAGTAACCAGTGCCAAATGCTGTAAACAATACGAAAAATGAACCGGGCAAAAAAAATAAAAACACGGACCCGTTGAAACACCATTGGTGGAATCAAGTGTCTTAGAGGAGAAAGCATTCCCTGTAGACTGGTCATACCTGCCGTGAGCCCTCAGTACTGAACAGGTAAAGGTAAGTAATTATGGGCCTAGGTTTTGAAATTGATAGCAAACAAGAGACTCATGGGCTACAAAGCTCACCTGAAACACATTGGTCCTGTTTATCTTTAGATTTTTAGGTTTATTTTCTCGTTTTCATGGCCTCATAATCAAAGAGTCAGAGACATATAGTTTTGCCCTGTCCATTTGTCTGTTTAACTTTAACCTTGCTCATAACTGGGTAGGGCTATTGGCTTTCATATTTCACAGGCATATTCCTTGTGATAAGAACTTCCTTTGGATATCAACAATTTGACAAGACCTTTCTTGGAGTACCACCTTTTGACTTTGGAGTGTGATCCACTTTTACAAAAAAATATGCTTTTATCTAGTCATAAATTTTGAACAGTTGGTGCTAGGATTTTCATACCGTATAAGCGATTTGTCCTTAAAAATTGATATTTATTTATAGCAAGATGTTATTTTAGCGATTTTAAAAAGCTCACTAAAGAAGCCATTACAAATAAAGCACAATTAATTTTTAGTGATATACAATTTTAGCGATCTTGGCACCCTCGCTAATAATGCAAAAATTAACTCCTCGCTAAAAATTCTGCTTATACGGTACTTCATATGTGTATTCATTGTGACAAGTCCTTTCAGTGGGTATTAATATTTTTGACTTTGACTTTGAGTTTGACCCCCTTTAAAAAAAAATTAACCTTGGCCATAACTTTAAAACCGTTAGATCTAAGGCTTTCATATTTCACAAGTGTATTCCTTGTGACAAGACCTTCCTTTGGATATCAACAATGTTGACTTTTTGACCTTGACCTTTGAGTTTAACTTGCATTTGAGAAAATTATCTCCTAAACCCCTTGAGACAAGAATTTTAAAATTTGGTAAAATGTTCCATTTTTAAAATCATGCAGGTTTACTGCTTAATGTCCATGAAAAAACATAGCTAATCAGAGATTACAGAGCTCACCTCAACGAATGTTGTCTGTAAGTAAGGCAAAGTCACACAACTACCCAACAAAGAGTGTACATCCAAAAATACAATTTTTTTGCAATTTTGTTCCGATACTTTGGAATAGACCTATATAAAAACTTCAAACTAGTTCTTCATCATGAAAACGTAATTAAAATCCAGCATCTGAAGCAAGTTTGAGAGTTTTCATCCCCTTGATGCATCATTTGTGCAAGTTTGGTTTATATAAGCCTTACAGTTTCTTGGTAATAGACCTGCACCCATAACCAGGTCCATTACCTGGAAAATGTGTGTCGAATTCAGCATCCGAAGTAAGTCCATTAGTGTGCATCCTAAGATGTATCATCCAAGAAGGTTTGCACAAGATAGGGCACATAGTTACTTGGAAATGAAACCTGCATAAAAATTTAACATCTTCACTCATCCAGAAAATGTAGGTCAGATTCAGCATCCGAAGCCAGCCTGGTAGAATGCATCCTTAGATGTATCATCCATGCAAGTTTGGTCATTAAAGAGCTCATAGTTACTTGGAAATGAATCCTGCACCAAAAACTATAACCCGTTTACTCATCCGGAAAATGTAGGTCAGATTCAGCATCCGAAGCAAGTCTGGTAGTATGCATCCTAAGATGTACCATCCATGCAAGTTTGGTCATTGTAGGGCTCATAGTAACTTGGAAATGAAACCTGCATCAAAAACTTTAACCTGTTCACTCTTCCGGAAAATGTAGGTCAGGTTCAGCATCCGAAGCAAATCTGGTAGTATGCATACTAAGATGTGCCATCCATGCAAGTTTTGTCATTATAGGGCTCATAGTAACTTGGAAATGAAACCTGCATCAAAAACTTTAACCTGTTCACTCATCCGGAAAATGTAGGTCAGATTCAGCATCCAAAGCAAGCCCGGTAGTGTGCATCCTTAGATGTATCATCCATGCAAGTTTGGTCATTGTAGGGCTTATAGTTACTTGGAAGTGAGACCTGCACCAAAAACTTTAACCTGTTCACTCATGCGGCAAATGTAGGTCAGATTCAGCATCAGAAGCAAGCCTGGTAGTATGCCTTAGATGTATCATCCATGCAAGTTTGGTCAACATAGGGCTTATAGTTCCTTGGAAATGAGACCTACACCAAAAACTGCACCAAAAATGTTAACCTGCTCCAAAAACATTAACCTGGTCATTCCTCTGCTGAAATTGCAGCATCTGAAACTTTGGCTGGTACAATGAAACACATCAGAAGCACCTTCCATGCATGTCTAATCAATATAGGACATAAAAGTACTTAAAAAGAAAACTGCTCCAAAAAACTTAACCTTAACCTGGGACACCGACGCCGAGGCCGAGGGTATTGCATAAGCTCCCCAAATTTCGTTGAGGTGAGCTAAAAAGGCTTTTTAAAGACAGCTGTGAATTTGATAGTTTTTTTTAGACTTGCATCTCAGGTCTGAGGGGGCAGGGATCATGAAATTATGAATTTTATGATCTCTGGTTGAATTTGGTACAGTGGCTTTAGAGAAGTGAAAATGTTCAAAAGTTTACTACCGACAAATGATGCATGTTGCACAATGGTGGAAAAAGAAAAATAACAATTGGTCACCTGAGTAACTCAGATCAACATAACAAAATCCATGTTTCTCCCAAAATAATTTTAACAAGAAAGATTTTTTCCCTATAGCAGCACTTTTATTTATCCTTTTTATGGACAAAAATTGTTTGAAAAATCGATAGAAGTCATATGCACCATAATCGCAATGAGCTGAGAGAATTCTCAACATAAAGATCTATGTAAAATGGAACACAGATTAAGATTCCAAAGTGAGAAATTCCTCATGCATACCCCAGAATATATTGCTTTTAGTCAAACTTTAATATTCCAAAGTTTCAATTCAGAAAATGGATCACTTCTTCATATTACTCCATATGATAACAATCTAGCAGCTAGATACATGTACAGTCCTTAAGGTGACAATCTGCTACATTGATATTGCACAGTCTCTGGGGTCAGTAATTTTATATGTTAACAGTCTAACTGTTATATCTGCTCAGTCTCTGGGGTCAGTAGTTCTGAATGATAACAATCTAACTACATTCATATCTGCACTGTCTCCAGGTTCAGTAGTTGTAACGTCTCACTTATATAACTACTGGTCTCCATGGCAGTAGTGGTCCCCACCATAAAGGATTTCTGCAGAATTTCATCAGCGTGATCTACAGGGGAAATTGTAAATAAGCATATTAAAGAGGCATAATACTCTTCAAACATTGTGCTGCAAAAAAAAAAGATTTGATTAAAGCTCCTTAGGAAAAACATATTTAATTTTTGTAAAAAATCTTTTCATAAAAACCTTCTATATCAATGTTTATTGACATTATATGTAAATTAAATGTAGGAGAAAATCACACTGTCATCACAAAGTCGTACAATTCAATTTTTTAAGGAATAAAAATTTAAATATTTTTCAATGGATTTTTTTTTCTAAGTCGTTAATACCTGGAATTTTTTTCATCTTTAAATTATTTTTATTGTCAAATATAAAATAAAAGATGTTTTCCTTTAATTACTGAGGGGAAAAATAGAGATTTTTATGCACCCAGATTGATAGATTGGGGGCTTATATTGTTTTTGTCTGTCTGTTTGTTTGTTTGTCTTTTTGTCTGTTTGTCTTTTTGTCTGTTGTCAAATTTAACCTTCACCATAACTTTTGAATGAGAGATAGACTTCATATTTGTTATGCATACTCCACTAATTAAGCTCTTTCTAATGACACCAGTTGCCGGTGTGGCACAGTGGTTAGGGCCTCTGCTTTAGAGTCGCAAAGTAAGGGTTGATCCCTACATCGCGGGTTCGAATCCCACTGTGGAGCATGGAGATCGGTCCTTCATATGAGACCGTATAAAACAAAGTCCTGTTTTTGCAGTAGGTGCTGGCACGAAAAAGATCCCTCCCTGCTCAATGGCCCTGAATCCCAAGTATAGGACAAAATTTGTAGCTCTCTACTGGCAACTGGTGGCGTCTCCATATGAGTGAAAAATTCTCAAGAGGGATGTTAAACAATATACAATCAATAAATCAATCAAATGACACCAAGGTCAATGACCTTGTGACCTTGACTGTGACCTATATGCTAAAAATAGCTTTTTCCAACTTTCGCCATAACTTTTGAACCATAGGAGACAGAGACTTCATATTTGGAATGCATACTCCACTAATTAAGTTCTTTAAATGACACCAAGATCAATGACCTTGTGGCCTGTATTATGACCTATACCCTAAAAATAGTAGCTTTTCCTAATTTCCTTGCCATCAGCGCATAGGGTTTCAAAAACACATCTTGTTCTCTATATATTACTTATTGTTAGTCCCCTACCAGTGAAACCTGAGGGAACTATAGGTTTCCTCTTAGTCTGTCTGTCTGTCTGTCTGTCCTATGTCAGTCTGTCCCACTAGGTTTTCTGCACTTTTTTTTTTAAATGCTTGCAGATATTGAGCTGATTTTTGGTATGTTAGTGTATCTTGATGAGTAACAGATCAAGTTTGAATTTTGTTCCGCATCATTAATTTTTTATGGAATTTTCACATTTCAATTTTTTATAATTGGGATTACGATCGGGTTCGTGATGCACTAAATTAAACAAGCTTGTATCCTTAAAGAGGCCATGTCTAATTCAAGTGCACATGACTTTGCGCAGCTTTTTAATTTCATGCAGTCATAAGTGCGCCAGCCAAATATTGTGATTTCAATATAAAATTAGCATTATTTGTAATGCCTACTGGTCTAAAAATGTGATTTTACGACAATAATTAGGAAGAACGCTGAAATGGATCTATCGACGTCATTGTTTTTTGATTTTGTAGGCAATGCTCAATGCTGAAGAATGGCACATGACTCTAGCGCTTATACGTTTGTAGACATGGTAGATGTCTATGGACATTATACTTAAATCTGATGAAGAACATCAAAAAACATACTAGCAATCTAAATATTGCTATTTTTACCAAAAAAAATTATCTGTGCTGATAATTCATCTGCATTAATATGTATTTTATTATACGACAATATGGCAATTTTAGAGGTATTGGGCATCAACTTTTTTGAAATTTCACAATTTGGTGGCTTTTTACAATAACTTTAATCTACTTGACTGGAGAAGAAATCTCTAGTGCAGAAATACAAAAAAAAGGGGAAAATGTGATAATTTGGGCGCTTTTCCAACAAATTCCCATAGGGTCCATGAGTAAAATTTGACATCTTTTGAGATGCCCCCCTAAGAAATCTGGTTGGTAAACATTTGAATTTTTAATCTAAAACAATAAATATAACAGTAAAGATTTATTAACGAAAAATTGCCAAAATTCCTAGGGTAGAAATAATTAGACTCTGCCTCGTGAAGAGAAAAGGGTAACACGATAGGGGACATGTATTGCTTATGCAATTAACTCAGAATGCTTGTTAATATACATCTAAAAACTGTTTCCTGTATAAAGCTGTGGTGAAAAAAGTCGGACACTTCCAATGTTTTAATAAGCAGTGCATAAAAAATGATGCCAGGTGCTCAGTATGATGTTGGACCAGTCAATTAGATGTTAGTCTGTTGTGACATTATTTTACACCTCTTTCCTCAATGTAAACAGGATAAGCTACATTTAATTTTCATTCATTGATGAATAATAGTTACTGGATTCACTACATTGATTTCACAACGATGGTAATAAAATTTACATCAAGATTTACATTCATCATAAACAGGGAGGCTTTGGCTGACGTTCTAGCAAAATGTAACAGGAGAAACTGAGATAAAATAAACATTGCTTACAAGAGGTAAGAGATCCTGAAGGCAAACTGAAATTTTACATACCTTGACAGAGCACACAAAACTCGGGGAGATTTTTCAGAGCACTTGTCACAATATCTGGATTTTCACTATCAAAGCAATGCAGGAAATTCCCAACAAACTGCTCTGAAGCCCTGCAATTGATAAACATTAAAATCACATTCTTGCAATCTCTGAACTTGTAAACATTGTGATGTGTCTGGGACTGAAAAAAAAAATACAATAATGAATTTTTCTTGAATGGATTTTGGCAATGTGCATATTTTTGATGTATTTAATGCAGCACCAACCTAGGATTAAGTCTGATGTATCTCATGACCAAACTGTACGCTGTATTTCTGACTGTGTCCGAGGCATGAAACAACAGTTTCTTCAGATCTCCCTAACAGAAAGTTATACATGTATTAGGGATTTACAATTTTTGTAAATGTAATGTTAATACTTGCAAATTCTCAAATGCCAAATTTCTTCAGTTACTTTTACTTGCTGAAATATTTAATATAACTTACTATAAAATGTTCTAGGATGTCTACTTTTCTCTTTGAAGTTTCATCCAGATCTGTCAAAACTTCCAGTATATCTGTAAGTAAACCACACAAACTGTTAATTAGAGTGAAAACCTACGCTATCTATCCATCCATAATAAAGAACATTATTTTTCTTCTGCATTCAAATTTCTTGTGCTTGGTGAGAATTCCAAACCAAATGAAATAATTTTGAAAACTGATTTTACTTGCATACTCAAACATCTTAGATTCAAAATACACATATCGAGATTTGGAGTCTCATTATAATAAACCTACCATCACTGTCAGTGGCTGTGTGGAGTCTGTCTAAGAACGGGGTCAGCTGACCGACGGTCCAGGGTGAGCTTGACCTTGGCTGACCCCCCACAGGTGCCACACTACCCTGGTCACAGTCAGCCTGTCTGGACAGTGTTAGTCCGGCCAGGAGAGACTTCAGCACGGACAGCTCAGGGTACATTGTAGAAATACCACTATAAGTAAATCATGTGATAAGTTTAAACAGACAGCTCAGGGTACATAGTAGAAATACCACTACAAGTAAATCATGTGATCAATTTATACAGACAGCTCAGGGTACATAGTAGAAATACCACTATAAGTAAATCATGTGATAAGTTTATACAAACAGCTCAGGGTACATAGTAGAAATACCACTATAAGTAAATCATGTGATAAGTTTATACAAACAGCTCAGGGTACATAGTAGAAATACCACTGCAAGTAAATCATGTGATAAGTTTAAACAGACAGTTCAGGGTACATAGTAGAAATACCACTATAAGTAAATCATGTGATAAGTTTAAACAGACAGCTCAGGGTACATTGTAGAAATACCACTATAAGTAAATCATGTGATAAGTTTAAACAGACAGCTCAGGGTACATTGTAGAAATACCACTATAAGTAAATCATGTGATAAGTTTATACAAACAGCTCAGGGTACATTGTAGAAATACTACTACAAGTAAATCATGTGATAAGTTTAAACAGACAGCTCAGGGTACATTGTAGAAATACCACTATAAGTAAATCATGTGATAAGTTTATACAAACAGCTCAGGGTACATTGTAGAAATACTACTACAAGTAAATCATGTGATAAGTTTAAACAGACAGCTCAGGGTACATTGTAGAAATACCACTACAAGTAAATCATGTGATAAGTTTAAACAGACAGCTCAGGGTACATTGTAGAAATACCACTATAAGTAAATCATTTAATAAATTTATACAGAGAGTTCAGGGTAGTAGAAATACCACTATAAGTACAGGTACAAATTTTATCATGTGATAAGTTTTCATGAAGGTATAAATGTCTCAATTGGACTGTTAACTACCTCTTTAACAAGGCATATGCCAGCATAGTACAGCAAAATGTAAATTAAAGAAAAAACATACATGTGATCAGGTAAAGCCATCTACGGGAAAAAAAGGAATAGAAAGGTTAGGACGAGTTTTACCTGAGCAGATTGACGTATTTCTGCAATATGATAAAGGAATGCTGGGGTTCATGTATGGTGTACTGATACAGGAACTTGATGTACTTGTGGATGATTGGCCCCAGTTGTTTCCCTTTAGCATGATTCTGAAAAGCCAATCGAAGAAGTCACTTGACATGATATCCTCTTTTGTTAATTCAAATGAATTTAGAAAAATATTAAAACAGATTTCAGGTTCCAAGCAAAAATACAAATGTATAGCATGTAAAATCAGGTGACTTAAAACCCACCCCAATAAGAGAGAAGTAGGAGTCGATGACATCAGCCAGGGCCATGTAGTCCTTCCTGAATATATGAGGCTGTAATGTCTCCATCAGACCCAGGACGTGGGTAAACAGCAGCAAGTAGTTCTTATGTCTCATCTCCCCAAACGTAAACTGGGTCTTACCCTTCAACAGAGCTGCTATCAGGGGCAGTTGTCTGAAAATGAATTCAAATATTTATGGACATAATACGTCCTCACTAATGAAAAAGCAAAATCATGTTATGACTTAATAAGAAATCTTGGATGATTTTACTTTAAGCTTGACACTGAGATGGGAGTGACACAGGGTGTTGAACACAACTTACCTTAACATCAGTAGAGGATGCTGTGATGCCAGTTTACGACAGGCGATGTTAGCGTCATACATCTTATCCTCAGCTGTCTTACCATTCCCAGCTTGTCCCAGGCATGTCAGGAGTCGATGTGATACAATGTCAACCTAATATAAGGGAATAATTTTTGAAATACAGAATATGTAAACTAGAGTTATAAGAATTTATCCTTAAGTTTCATGACATTTTTTCTTTGTTTAAATATTGTACAACTTCATCAAATTGTTGCCAAAAGCTAGAAATCTTATATACGGTAAGAATGACTGTCATTGACTGGCACTCTTAAACTATACTTTTCATAACAAGCACCTGTGTAATTGTGGACTGAGAAAGCTGACCATCAAAAAATGCTCCTTGTACATCAGACAACCAGGAAATGACCTTGGGACACTGGGAGTATAACTCTACCAGAAGCTGTTGGTAAAGCATCTTACTGCTGAAAAGTAAAGTTCATTATCAAGTTAACTGTATGTATGCTAACAAGTAGTGTTCCCTGAACATTAAGACTATCTGAAAGGCAAATTTCTGTGGTATTGAATTCCAATGCTCATTTTATGAATAACTTTCAACAACAAATCTCTGAAACGATCGCGTTAAGTTCACAGTTATTTATTCACTTCTTCAAATGTATCAAATATCGGTACAAATGTATCACAAAAGTTGAAGACAGACAAGCACAGACCAAAATACTTTGCCAATTTTGTACATTATCTGAAAATAATTAGTTTTCCTTACAACTATGCAATTCCGCAATAAGACTTCTCAGTAGAGGCATACCTGTTGCTGGAGGGTATATCCCTGATATAGGTGACCACTTTCTGTAGATTACTGTGATTGTCTGCTATACACAGCATCAGGAGCTCTATCCGGCTGGCAATGCTGGTCTGTCTGTTGGTAAAAACTTTCTTATCTTCCCCTTTACTATCAGGACACAGCAAAATTGATTCCTCGACAATGTATTTGATCAATGCTATTAGATGATAAGGGTTCAAACCAAGGACATTCTCTGGGGTGTGGTTCTAGATAATTAAAAACATGCAGAATTTATGTCAATAATTCTTGTTCCAAACTTTTGTATTAATGCAGTACATTAAAAGAAGTCAGAAAACATTCAGAAGATGAATACACTGCCATAAACTAAGAGTTTTTGACCAAGCTTACTTTGGGGGTTCTTCGCTCTCTTCCTCTCCATATCTTTGGTATCTGGTGACACGCCCACAAAAAGTCTAGCACTGCGGTGGGGCTGAATCTAACATGAAACATTGAAGTCATTCAAATACTGTAGATTGGAAAATAATCATGATGGTTTTGATTTCACCGTGTTCGCGATGTATCATTTTATACGAAATTTGAATTAATTTCTTGCAGCTTGAAATTAAAACCATTGCAATTGGTACTTTTTAAGATATCATGAAATTTTAACACTGTGGAATTAAAACGACTTGCAGAATTAGCACAATGAGATGATTTTATTTCAATAGAATTTTTGTACTTCAAGAGAAACAGAAGAGCTAGACTTTACCTGGGGACTTCATCGGCCTGTAGTAGACAGTTGATACACCTCTGAAGTGAAGCCCAGCTACTCTGGTGAGTGAGGAGGGTCAGTAGATAAGACTGGCTGTTTCTGACCAGGCTCTGTCTAGATGTGGCTCCCAGCTTCTCCCGAGCAAACAGAAGCTGCTGCTGTAGATCGGGGATGTTAGCCACAAGTTCAGGATCCAGTAGCTCCAACCAATCCACGAACAGCAGGGCCATTGAGGTAGTCATTGTATTACTATAATATTAAAATTAAATCGGGTTTGAAGTACTCATCTTTGTAAGAATCATTTAAAAAATCTACACTTTTTTTTCAAAACATGAAGTCCTTTTTTTCTTTTTGATACAAAATTACACTGGTAGAGTTTTGACACTTTATTGACGGAAATGTCTTACATGAAATTATTTTTCATAGCATTCAAGCTTGATCTACTGATAAGTACATGTAGTATTCAAAAATCAAATATAAAGAATATAAATTATTATAAAACCAGCAACATACTAACATATTGCAACCATGTGTGTGCACATCAAGTCAATCATCTGTCCTGTCAAAGTAAATTACCAACAGTCTATTTCTCTTACCTGGGCTCTTGGTTGTCTTTAAGTATAGCTTTACAGGCTACAGCAGTTAGAGTCCTCTGTGTGTTCTCTGCTGCAGTGAGATTGTCGTGAGACTTAGTGTGTTCCTTCATACACTCCTTAATCATCTTCTCCATATTATTCTCATCCTTCTGAACTTGACTGACCAAATCTACAGAGCACCAATCAAAACAACATTGTAGGTACAAGTATGAAGTGCCCTTTGGGACTGCCAAGTCTTGGGTGCTATTCTATCTACATGTATTTGTGAGAATTTGGTGCATTTTTGTTTCCTTACCATCTAAGATATCTTGACTTGAGGTTCCGACGGACTTCATGGACTTGTAAGATGGCCGCCTTTCTGGCACATTCGGCTTATTGGATAGGAGATATTGGTTAACTATAGAGGTCACCATACACCTCTGACCTTTAACCTCATTGAAAAGAGTCTCCATTAGTTTGTAAAGGAGACCACCTAAAGCTGTCTGTTGATGACACAAAAAAGTTATTGATTACAACTGACTCATTTTCAAGACATAATCACTTTTTACTCCATTCATAATGTCTTAAATTATACATCCAACTTTAGATAAATGCTTTAAAAGGTATTAAAATGACTATGTAATACTAATGCTGAAACAATAACAAATCAGAAATGCTTACTTTCTTGGAAACCAGAAGTTTTAGAAGTGAGCAGCTTTGGGGATTAGAAGAGAAAGCTTGAGCAAACTTAGGTCCGTGTGGTCCTCCCAACATCTACAATGGTAAATAAAAAAAAAAAATACAGAAATATTAAGCCACTCAAAAATGTCATATAATTATTTCCCTTTTTTCTATAATACATGTAATTTCTTGGTAATGGCTCAATGAGGCTACATAAAAAGAAAATAACTCTTAATCCACAATGCCATTACAAATCTCCATTTGGTGCAAATCTGAATCAGATTTTCCTTGAAAAGCCTTGCATATGTTTTTTTTTATTGATACGTTTGAGCATACACTATGTGTACATTTACCCTGGTACTTGAAATACACCTTAAGTATTAGTTAATTTTCAATGCATATCCATTGCCTGTTAACAATGAAAATGGTATATACTCAAATGTAAAACTTCTGCTACTAAACCAAGGTACAGTGTATGTTGATCTGACTATTTGTTTGAGATAAAACTGATTACCTCCAGGAGAACTTGTGTAACTTCTATGGCTGTGGTGGTCTCTGATCTGGATAAAGTCTGGAAATAAAAGGATGAATAAGAATGCAGCCAACATGAATTTACATGATCTTGACTAGCTACAAAATGGAGAAAATTGAGTTACCATCAGAAGTCTGTGGTACTTTTGCTGTACTTCTTTTTTATCTCCTTCTGTGCTGAAAATCTGCAAACAAGAAATTATGATCATATATAAATATACAAGTTAATATTTATTTCGATATTAAATCTGAAAACATTTTCTTTTCATTGGGTCATACATGTAATTTTGTGGAATCTTAATTTCTTTTTAATCTGCTGGTAGAAAATTATGCAGGTTTCCTGATTTGTCATTTATGTCTTGAATGCATCGTAAAAAAAATTCTGCAGAAAATTTGTGACCACACACAGTGTAAATACCACATGGAAAATAAGAACATATACAAAGTACATTTTATCATCAAACAATTAATATATTATCTAACAAAGTGTACAAGTTTTCTTCAAGATATTTTATCAGATAATAACTTAAAGATGTTCTTTGAGGTTATAACCTGCATTACCTGAACCATCAAATCAGATACATTAGGCACCATAGACCTCTTAGCATCCTCTGTTTTTGTGGACCATCTCTTGTCAACTTCCTTCTGCTCTTCCATTTCTTCATCAGTAGCTAAAGGTAATGAAGAACATATTTATCAAAATTTCAAACAACTATTAAATCTTACATAGTAAATTGAAACAATACCACATTCAGTGAAGAGTCTTGCGAGGCAATACAAACATGATTTCATATTTTAAAATTAGACACAGAAACCTACATGTACCTTCAGTCTTGGGAGGGAGGGACTTTGTGAGAAGTTTGTAGAAGATGTCCCCCTCTACTACCCCCCTCATGTGTTGTATCTCGATCAGCTGAGCCATGTAGGCCTTGTCCTCTACCGCCTCCTCTATCAGGTTAGGATCAGCACTCACAGCATTGTCCAGGCACTTAAACAGGCGACTCATACTGGCCACAGGAATCCCAAACGACTGTACGAATAACAACAGCTGGGCTGGCTCTATGTCTTGAAGAGCTGACATAAGAAAGGCAGAACATGGCGGTAGTTAATAAAAGTTTTCATTGTAGAGTAAAACAAGCTTAGAGCTAAATGCCAAAGATGAACTAGAACTGTCCAATAGGGACAAATACCCCCGCTGGGTTTTTCAGAGTAGGTGCCAATTCAGAAATATTTTATGGATCTAGTAAGAGGTGTTCACTATTGTCTAATAAAGTGCCCCGCCACAGCATGATACGCCCATCAAATATTGTTCAATAATCATAAATTGGTTAGGGTGCAAGAAAATCCAGTAACCTTGATTAACAGATTGACACAGATTTCAATGATCTAATTTCCATTTCTTATTATGTTTAAAACATTGTACATACATCTCTAAAAGACTTACAGTGTAGGGATTAATTAAAACAAATAATACATCATATATAATTCTAATTAAACTGGCTGTGTTAGAGCTTAACAAATATCCATCTGCAGCTTTAAATTGTTTATTGCATATTTTATGAAATAATGGAAATGCTACAGTCTAATAAAAAAAAATCAAAAATTAATTATTCTTTAGACTATAAAATTCTAAGTGAGACATGACTGCAATTTGTTGCAAATATATAAAAATTGAAATGTAATTTTTTTTTCACTGAACACATGTATAATTAATTTTAATTATATTATACAATACTAATTCATTTTCAATCATATACTAAAACATCAATTTGTTTTAATTACATTACACCAATTGAAAGATCTTTATCTGAACTACAGCCATCAAGAACTCTTAATTAACACAAGCAACTATAAGGCCATTTCTTTTTGCCCAACTCCCAAGAGATAAATTAAGATAACACTGCATCAGATCAGATCTAGAGATGCTCTTGCCAGTTAACTCCCGACAATGAACTCATTAATTCTCTCTAATTTGACATGCACATTTCTGCTATCAAAAATTCTCCTTGACCAGTGCTTGATAATTATGCCCATGGGACAAACTGAATTCCTCTCAAATCATTAACATTTGTTACAGAATCTGCTGTAAAGTATATGATGAAAAAATAAGTTTTTACTTCATTTAGCATTTTTTAATAAGGATACAACTATATTTTAACATTTTTTAGGATTATGAAATTTAAAATTTTAAAGACTGTTTTTTTTTTAAAAAAATCACTTAAATTAAAGGTCACAGTGACCTTGGAATAGGTCGTGACACACCGTCTACCCAAGATGCATAAATTGTCCAAGTTTGATGATTGTAAGTCTAATAGTTTTCTAGTTATGAGCCTAACAAAATCACAAAAGAAAAAAGAAAAAATGCCTGTAAAATGCAGAAAAATCATCCAATCATGATGAAAATCCCAGGTGCACACCTTCATATGGTGAATAATAAGTGTATAAATTTTCAGACAAATCCATCCACTAGTTTCTGAGAAACGGTCCAGACAAAATCTTGTCTACAGACAGACGGACAGATAGACGGACATGGTGATTCCAATATACCCCCCTTAACTTCGTTTGCGGGGGTATAATAATTTGGTTATTTTTCAAACTACAGCAAATGAAAACAACTTTACTGTAAGAATGAATTAATTAAAAGTGCATAAAAAACACAGACTTTGACCAGCCCAGCACTATATTTAGAGCAAATGAACAAGTCAATCTATTTCTTACCAATATCAACCAGTTGGTGAACTCTTGACCTGATCATGCGTAGTTTCAACCAATCAGGAAGCAGGAGGGCTTCCTCTGAGGTGTCCAATAGGAAGGCAGAGGGAGGCTGACCGGATTCTGGGAACCAAGTCTCCAGCAGCTCCTGGTAGTCACTCTCACCTAAAAAAAATTTATAAACTGTTGTACAAACTACCATTTTTTAAATACACAGAATTCTTTTGCAACTCAATCTACTTTATGAAAATACATTTTGTAAAGCAATTTAATGTGTAAAACATAGAGGCTTGTACACTGAATTACGGATAGAGATTAAGTGGTACATGTAATACCATTGGGAGGTCCATAAGTCAGCAGAATGATCATAGCATGGACCACTAACACATGCATGGTGGCCGAGTCTCCTCCTTCCCACTGTAACAAGATCTGATCCTGGGTGTTAGACTGAAACAAAACAAATAATAAACAAGTCTCTTAAACCTTGCAGTCTTAATGTAACAATGATGATTCCACGGTATTTCAGTGGTTTCAAGTACAGGCACCTAAATCATAATTATGTTGATCATCTCACGATAACTATTTTCAATTCACATACCCATGAATATGCTTCTTTATTGGGTTTCTTGGCCTTGGTCACATAGTTAAAATAAAGAGAGCACAGAGAGGCCAGGGTAATGTGGGCCAATTCATTCTCACTGCCCTCTTCCTGGGGCAAAATATGGTTTACAACTGTTGTTCTGTCCACAATTAGGTTGGCTATGTCCTAAACAAATAATAAAAAGAAATGAATTAGGCCAAAAAAAATTAATTTCTTGGTTCTCAGGCCCTCCCTCATCTCTTCCAAGGGTGCCTCATTGACCCTTTTTATTGCTAAATCAATAAAATATAAACACCAAATTACCTCCCTCATCATTTTTTGGGGTTTTGTACAATGTAAAAAGCTGCCTCATCATGTTTTGGGGGCAATAAAAAAGAAAAAAAAATGCCTCCCTCCCTCATCATGTTTCTTGAAAAAAGGCCTGAGAACCAAGTAATTAACTTTGCATGGCCTTAGATAAATGAACATAAATACACAATAAAATTCATAGACAGAAAGAAGATCAAATTCTTTAACATTGTTGAAACAGAACACAGGAATCTTTCTTACCAAAGCAATGTCATCCAGGTCATGAAGACTCTTGTCCTCTGTTTGTTGTGACAGGAACATAATGTAAGCACTGACAAGATCAGGATCTGTCTCTATCTGGCAAGCCTGAGGTGAAGCAGAAAGAAGATGTAAGAGAGTGGAATAAATGTGTAATTCAAGGAACAATGGACCAATGTGTGAGATTTATAGCTACCTGTCGGAGGGCTTCTGTAATCTGTGGGTAGACCTCCGGAAACATGGGGATGAGGGGAAGGTCCTTACACAGCCATTTATGAGGGACTTCATCCTCCGTGTCCATTGTCTCCTCCTTAGATATCACCATCGAAAGGCCCTAAAATGTTTTATAAAAAATGATAGTTTTCTTGCTATAAACCTAAGGGATTTGAGATGCATGAAAATTGTGGGGATTACATGTACAGTAAAACTCGGTTATAACGAAGTCCTAGGGACCTGTAAATTTAATTCGCTATATCCGTAATTCGTTATAACCGTATAACGAATTCGTAAAACCATATAAAACGAATTCGCAATATGCAGGTTTTCCTTCAGGTATTGCTACCAAATATGTTAGGGAAGCAAATATTACAAAACATACCTTCGATAACTAAGGTTTTATTGTGAATTGAATTATATATACAATTCCATGAACAAAAATAAGTCAGTTCAATTTATCAAATTGTGAGATCTTTGAAAGTTCGTTATAAAAGATGTAAATTTCATGATATTTAACTTCAACGGGACCCAAAATCAGTTCGCTATATCCGTAAATTCGTTATATCAGAGTTCGTTATAACCGTTAAATTTTACAAGGATTTGTTAAGAATTTTGCTGGGGACCCAGAAAAACTTCGCTATATCTGTGAATTCGCTATATCCGTGTTCGTACTAAACGAGTTTTACTGTATTAATATTTATGAGAGGTATCTTACCCTGATTGCTAGTGCCCTATTTGAAGCTTGATTGGAGGAGAGTCTTTTCAGGAAATAATCCAGGACCTGGGGGGTCATTTCACTCTCCCCCCACACCAAACCCTGGAGTCTGTGTAACAACTGCTCTCGTTTTCTTAGTTTCTGAAAAATTCCATTAAAAAAATTATACCAGTTCATATCAATAATATTGCAATCTTAAGTGTCCATTTCAAATGCAAAAAAATAAAAAGAGGATTTCTAGAATACAGTAAATTTACCGGTAAGTACATATACACACATTTTGTGAGAAATATTGTATTTGACGTGCTAAAATCCCTATAATTTCCAATCAAGGCATCTAAAAGATTTCACTACACAGACCTGTTTATGTTTGTGTTTGCCAAGCTGTTTGGTGTCCTCGTCTGTTGTGGGGGTTTCGTCATCGTGGAGGAGGAACTCACAGAGACACTGGACGGGGAGAACCTCCAGGGATCCCTCACTGGACTCCACCAAATCAGCCAACCACGACATGGACTGAGAACTGCCCTGTAATGACAAAATCAGCCAGCCATGACATGGACTGGGAACTACCCTGTAGTAATATAAAACATGTTTAAACCAAGTACAGCCACAAAATAGACTAGGAACTCCCAAATAACATTCTGTCAATAACAAACTTATGTGTATACATGTATAATGTTACTACAGCCATGACATGGACAAAATCACATTGACATGAGTACACTGAATTGTGCCTTTTAATAGCACCAAAGGTCAAGGGTTTGTGAGGAGTAATGGATTAGAAGCACTTAATTCCATGCTGGCTTTCAAAATTGACTTTAAACCTTAATAAGTTTCAAAGCAAACATTTTGTGCAGTTTCCAAGAATATATATGTGTTGTCTTTCCTGTTTATCATTTCTTTTAATGACTAAAATTGAGATTTTATCTTTGTACAACCTGTCGCTGGATGACGTCTAGAAGGAAGTCTGGTTGTCGACTTCTACAAAGCATCTGTCCTATCCTCAGATTGTCATTCAGAAGCTTCAACTGTTCTGTTATACCAGAGGGAGGATTTCTAGCTATTCCACTACAAACAAATACAAAACATGTACTAGTATTAATAATGTGATATCATTGAGCTTATTTTTTATCCTGGATAAGAAATCTGCCTCTTTTCCTGCCGTTTTTCTATCTTGGTGACTTACTTAGGATCCATGGTTGTGAGCTGTGAGATCAGCAGACTGTTGGCCTCTGTTATTGTTACTTTACTTGTGGCGGCTGCCAGGTGGCTCTCAAACTCCAGTATCTGTTGCTTCTCTTGCTGGGTAAACTGTTGAAAAAAGTATATCATACGTACACTGATAAAGGTCAAAGCTAAAAAGGTATATAATACATACACAATGATAAAAGTCAAAGCTTAAAAGACTCTCTCTGATTGTCCATTAAATACTGTAAGTAGAGAAAGCTTTGAATAAGAAGTCAACGTTTACTATATTATAAATATGAGAAGCAGATGTCATATTTCTAACCTGTTTTTCTTTATTACGGATGTCATCTACAGTTAATTCCCCATCAGCCATTGTTGGGGGAGGGAATGCAAAGTTCCTGTAAGTAAATGTAAAACATAGACTAATAAATAAAGAGTTGTTTCAAAATTTAGTAAAGGTACAATCATTCTCATCAATTTACTAGCATAATAATACATAAGTACATATGGAGCCAAGCTTTTAAGTCATACATGTACAATATGTACAATATGTATATGTAAGTGTAAATAACAAGGAGAACAGCATGAAAGATGCTAAATTGAGGACATCTGCACCATTATTGATCAGACATTATGTATTTATTCTACATTTATAATCTTTGTATGTATATACACGTAGTATATCAAAATGGTTTTCTGCATTGTCCTTCATTATTTAATACTTTTTCCATCCCTTTCTTACAAGTACGTTCTTACCCTGTCATAACCTGCTCCATCAGACATTTCAGTGTTGGATAATTCTTCCAGCCAGTCAGTCCTGTGGAAGTTAAATAGGAAAAAATAATTAATACTGGTAGCTACTAAAAAGTTTAAATGAACACATAAATAAAACTAGATGTTTGTAAAACACATATGCCCCCCTCCAAAGGGACATAACTCTGTCAAAAATGGCTCGAGCATACCAAATACAGAACTTGATTCAATATTTTTATAACAAATCTGAATACTGGATTTCATTTTAGTATGTGCAAGCTCTGGAAAGAAAATGAATGGAAACTGCAAATAATTGGAATTTTTCTATGTCAAAAAGGCATTACTTATTCCAAAATGGCTCGATCGTACCCAAAACAGAACTTGACCTAGACATTCTCATGATAAATCTGTATACCAAATTTCATTTCAATATGTGCGACCTCTGCAAAGAAAATGAACGGAAACTGCAAATAATTGGAATTTTTCTAAGTCTACTGGGCATAACTCTGTCCAAAAATGGCCTCATCGTACCCAAAACAGAACCTGACCCAGATATTCTTATGATAAATCTGTATACCAAATTTTATTTCAATATGTGCAACCTCTGTTAAGAAAATGAACAGAAACTGCAAATAATTGGAATTTTTCTAAGTCCAAGGGGCATAACTCTGTCCAAAATGGCCTGATCATAGGTTAAACAGTATGTGAACTAGATATTCTTATGATAAATCTGTATACCAAATTTCATTTCAATATGTGCAACCTCTGAGAAGAAAATGAACGGAAACTGATGGTGGACAGACAGATAGACCAACAGACAGACAGCAGCAAAGCAATATGCCCTCCATTCTTCGAAGGGGGGGCATAACAATTAATATGACGGAACAGATAATATACTAACCAAATGTTTGTGGATTAAAGGCTGCCAAAATAAGCAGGATAACCCAGGATTTCCAGTACAGATTAGAGATAGCCAAGGTTGGAGGTTTGTACCTAAATAATAAAACATTCAGTAAGAAATACAGACTTTGTCTTCTTATACTGATATACATATATGTAAGTCATTTTCTTTATCTAGTGTATTAGATGCTGATTGAAGACAAGTAACCCTACCCTTTAGGTAGAGTGATATCCGTTGGATGCCTGTAGCTACACAAATTTAGGAGAGCGTCCACCAGTTCTAACTTCTCCATCTGTAACACTACCTGACCTAGAAATGACAAAAGACTTATATGGTTAAGTAAAAAGAAATTGATAGAGAATTGTATACAATTTATTTAATGTAAGTCCTGGTGAAGTAATCTGTAGCCAGTCAGAAAACTGAAATTTAAGATAAAATTTATTCTTTTTATTTGATATTTGGGGAATTTCTCGGAAACCATTGTAAGAAATACCTTTTCTAAATCAAGTAAAGCAATTCTGTCAAGAAAAATTACTGAGTATTGATAGTTTAAGTAAATTTGATCCAGAATAATTCCCAACTTAGGGCAAGAAATCAAAAAAAGAATTGCTTACCATCCAAACAGAGACTGGCTGCTCTCTTGACTAGCTGGTCTGCCATTTCCACAGCATCCACCTGGCCCAGCGGTAAATCTCTGGAGAGTCCAATGACCAAAACCCTCATAAGTGTGTCCTCCAGGACAGGGACATTTGTAGCCAGGTGTAGAAATGTACTGTGGGGGAAACATTAAAAAAATACACAATTTAGCATCCTAATCACATACACCTTCATGTAGGTAAAATTCATATAAAAAATGTACGTGAATTATGGTGGGTCTGAGCAAAAGGATGTCTATGCATAGGCAATCAATGATTATAAATTTTGTCAATGATATATATGCTATCTGATTGTCTAGGGAAGACAGTATCTAATAGCAATGTTAGTACACTGACAAGTGTGATGTATACTGGTTATTACTAACACTGACAAGTGTGATGTACTTGTTAGTACTAACACTGATATAAGTGTGATGTATATGTTAGTACTAACACTGATAAGTGTGATATACTTGTTAGTACTAACACTGACAAGTGTGATGTACTTGTTAGTACTAACACTAATATAAGTGTGATGTATATGTTAGTACTAACACTGACAAGTGTGATATACTTGTTAGTACTAACACTGATGAGTGTGATGTACTTGTTAGTACTAACACTGATAAGTGTGATGAACTTGTTAGTACTAACACTGATAAGTGTGATATACTTACCTTCTATCAGCCTCCAGGGGCCAGTTATCCTTGTTATAATACTGGTCAGCACTCTCCATAAATAGCACCTTGTGGAGGCTGTCATTTCAAAGATATTCATATTATTAATAGATGGTGCATTTTAAGTTTCAGATGTTTCAAGATTCTTCACAGGTTTAAAAAGCACATTTACCTTTATTCTCAATTTATAGAATTAAAAAAGAAACTAAAAATTTGCCCATGATACATGAATACTATGTCTAGGGTTCAATAGTAATGCAGCATGAGAAGACATATTTCTTGCCTCTTTGTTTAAATTTAGAGTAAATGAGCAATAATGAGGTCAAGGTCACAGGGAAGGTTAAGGTTTGGCAATTGTGATATGGTTGAATAGCTCTCACAAATTTGTATATCTATGTAGTGTGAAATACATGTACATGTATCTTGCATTTTTTGGACACTGAATTTAAACACAACAAATAGTCAAAAGTCAAAGGGGAGGTCAAGAAATTAAAAAAAAGGAATGGAATCAGTTGGTAAGTTCTGATCACTATATATCAGTGCAGGAGTTTATAGATAAAAATATCTTGAGTGATTTTACACTAATACAAATTTTAGAATAGTATGGTTAAGATCATAGAGAAGGTCTATTTTGAATAATAAATAAATGAGACACTTACCAATGCACATACTCTGAGAGTTTGACCTCGATAATTTTGGGTACAATGGTGTGTAACCACCACACAGAATCTCTCTGTATAAGCGCCACCTGTTGGCGGAAAGTGTGCAGTGTACCCAATTCTGTAAGATAATTTATTTGTTTAAAATATGTACAGTATATCCAAACCTTTATAAGATTAATAAATTCATGTTATGTCTCAAATTTTCCAGACCAATCAAAGGAAATCTATAATTTAAGGACTTGAAATTTCGGTATAAATTCTGCATTAGCATGATAGATAAATCAAATTACATAATGAAGATATATTTTGAGATTTAAATAAAAAATTTCTATTATAATTATTTCAAAAAATGACTGATATTTATATAAAAACTGAATTAAGATGTAAACACGACCTTTCTTCTCTCCCTTGGCCAGAGCTGCTGCAGCCTCCCTGACTTGAGGTGTGATACAAAGAAATATCGCTAAGGTCACCAGGTCACCAATAGCCATCACATAACGCTCCTGAAGTATCACAAAATCATTATTAGCAGTAATGGAGGATTTCAAGTTTTGGTTTTACTAGCAATTCGTCCACCCAACTTTACACACAATTCTACAATCTACAGTTTCACATTTATTACCCTGAGGTTGTGATCTAAGTCCATGAACTTTGACTCCACCCTCTCCTGCATCAGACCGAGACAGAAGGAAGTGATGTTTATGTCATGCTTCAGTGACCTCACTATCTCCCTGAACAGTCCACGCACTGCTCTCAAGTAGTCATCTTTGTTAGCTAGCAAGTCTTGGAAAACCTCAGCTAGAATCTAAAATCAAAACATAAGAGTCTTTAATTATTCAAGAAGTACATGTAAATCAGAAATACTTTATTCCATTATGTTATCAAATTACTTGAAAGTGCATTAAACTTTTACGTTTATCTAAAAATCATAAAATAGTTTCATGTTCATTTTAGTATTAACATTTGGGATCTAGCTTCACTCTACAGGTATATGAATACAAAGTATTACAATCTAATTTCTTTAAGAAAGTGAGGAATTTTTTATTTTTATCATTCTTTTTATCATATTTACCCTAGCAGACTGTTCTCCATTCTTCTGGAATAGTGTCGTGATGATGGCCATGTTATTAGGGTTTCTTGTGTTAGACAGTTCGTTGTAGATAGTGTGTGTCATTATCATCCGAATGTTCTCGGGGTGTTGCTCCAATAACTCTCTAAGAAAAGTATTTCAAGACAAAAGTCATACAGTGATATATTTGAAGAAAGATTGAAAGTAAAAAAGTTATTATACTTCTTTGAGTGCAAACGAGTTTGAATTTTGACTGGGATATCTACCCCTTTCAAAAACTTTTTAAAACATGCCACAATTTTAAGATAGAGTTTCTAAAACACAATAAGACAAAGACTTAATTAAAATACAAGTAATGAAAGTTTTTCCCCCGAGAGACTTTGAGTTTCTGATTTCAGTGAGGTATACATGTACCTCAGACAATTAAGGAAATGGTTGAGCAGTGGTTTTGTCTTCATTCTAATCTTTATTAGAATGGCCATGGTTTCTAAATCTTTCTGGTCGTGTTGTCTACAATTCATGCAGATGGACATCAGTAACTCTTGGGATGGTCTGGCCAACTGGAAAAAATATACAAAATTGTTTTCTTTAATCAACATGTGAATTCTATTCACATTCACATCAATCAACAAAATCAGAGGACATGAAAAGTTACTTATACAGGTTCATCACAACGTCTCTTAATTTAGTCTTTGAGACTCCTAGGCAGGGTCCACTTAAGTGAGGTCATCTCTTTAATATTCATGCAACTACCTACATGTACAGTGTACATGTATGTCTTAAATTTTGTTGCTTTCACTAGACATTTGAATTTCCACCTCTTTGAATTTCATGCTTACTTTCGGATTCTGCAGCCACATTTCTAGCCGTTGAGCTGCTAAAAGTCTGACTTCTCCATAACCACAGGTGGCCGTCATAAAACGGATCAGATTCCTTGATGTGGCATCCATGGGTTGTCTCTTATTTAACTGCTCTCTTATTACCTCCATGATGGTCATCTCTATACTTTCTTGTTGATAAGGATATCTTAATAGAAAAATAATTGTACTTTAAAAAGTAGTAGAAACTTGCACAGCCTTCCCTTGCACCAATATTTGTCAGATTTTGGAAATGTTTCAACTTTATCATAGATCTTTACCAGATAAAATTTCTTTTTTATGATTTTTATTAAATAATAACAAAGAAATTATTAAATATTGAATCAAGCTAGCACTGACTTCATAATAACTGTCAGAAGCCATTTTTAACTTACCTTGGAAGAACAGGGACTGCTTCCATTTCAACCAAGGCTGAGATTTTCACTTCTGAATCTTTATCATCATCATCTTGCAAAAAACCAACAACTGGACTGGCTATACAAAAAAATTATGGTGCATTAAGAAAAATGTTTGTGGGGGAACTCATGGCAGGACACACACACGGACCAAATTACATGAGCTTCTAATGAATCTCCAATATAAAATTATTGTTTGAACAAGAATTTTAGATTCATGCTATCTTCACCATTCCTAAATGACCTTACGGCAGGGTTGAGGCTCATCCTTTCATTGTAATTCACATATTTTTCTTTGCAAAAAGAATTACTTTCAAAAATTTCTACATGAAAAGTAAGAACAAGAATGCAAGATGTGCAACAAGTGAAATTAAATTAGCCCTTTCCATTTTTTAAAAGGCTGAAATACATGTTCTCCTCATCAAGCATCAACTCAGAAATTCGTGTTCTCTGGATTTGATGCGAATGAATAGTTACTGGTTATCATCAACTTGTGTAAAAATAAGGAATCTACAGTAACCTTGATCCAGGGTTATAACAAATTCTCTTCTAATCATGAGTAACTTTGTGTCAAACACAAAGTTTTCATGATTTAAATGAACATTTCATAGAGACTCTAATCTGTATTTACAATACAGAATATAGATAAGATACACATTTTCCCCTTAGTTCTCCTGTACCTGTGCCAGACTGCTCTTTGGCTGACGACTGCTCTACAGCCATGGCTGACTTTGCTGGGAGGTTGGTGTTGAAGGCAGTGATAATGTTGTCTACGAAGGCCTTACAGTCTGCCCTATCCACCCACACTCTTTCTCCCAGAGAATCCTCCACAAATACCTGTAAAAGATTTCTTCTACTATATTACTCATCAGAATATGAATATTGTGTATATACTGAATAAAAAAGGATTTTACCATTTGAAAAAAAAAACAAAAATAATTTCATAATATCTATATTTGCTCTGACAGAAGATATAGGGAAACTCTGGAAATAAGTCTTACATTATTGCTAATTTCAAAATATGAAAACAAGAATTATGCATAAAAGTTATCCTCAAGTCCTCAGAAGAATCAAAGCTAGCCTCACCTTAACAAAGTCATCTGGCCAGTTATCTTCCTTGGAAAATGCAGCCATCAGCACACTGCATGCACATACTGACACCAAGCAGTTCCCTTTAGATTTAAAATTCAGGGACATATCCCTCTTCAAGAGACTGCAAAATGCCTGAAAATGAAATTGGCTCAATGTGTATTTATAATTTATGTTAAATTATCAGGTTAACAGAATGAAGAACTTTGTATCCTTACTTTTTATATAGTACTCTACTTCAAAAGTTTTATTTAAATAAAGAATATCTATCCATGCAGTTCTCTCCCCTCCCCCTAAAAAATAACCCCCTTCTGAATTAATGTAAAAAACTGGATTGTAGGGACTGGCTCTTGACATTAGTGCCTACATGGCAAGAGCTAACACACAGATACATTTAGGTGCCAGTCAAACTTCTGTCCCTTGTTCTTACATATCACAATGAAATATGCTAAAACTGAAAAAAAATTAATAAACCAGAGGCCCAAACGTCATACTGCTCACCCGATTAACCTTTATAGCCCCGCTGTTCCTCAGAAAATTTTTAAAAGATTTTTACTCTTTTAATCTGATGAAAAATTTTGATAAATAATGATCTTTCAGTGTTTCGCAATTTTTGATTGAATTTGGTACATCTACAGATGATTTGGCCTAAGTGAGCTAATAATACTCGACTCCTACCTGAATGACAACATCACTGTTAAAAACCGTGGACTTTGTTTTGGCCAAATACAACAGAGTAAGATACACAGCTGGGTCAGGTTTGGACCTGTTGCCATGGAGATGTTTCACAGCTCCACAAAATAGTCCTTCCAATCTCTCATCATCACATGTGTCTTCTGCATCCAGAATTTCCTCTAATAAATCTTGTGGGTCAACTGTAAAATGAAAATAAAGCACTACCATTGATGAACACTGTTTGCTGTAGGGATGTTGTTGCCTCTCCTCAGATCAAACTACATGTACATGTACATGACAACAGTGTTATTGAAAGGGCAAAAAATACTCCTGAATGAAATGCAATTAATGTACATGGCTAAGGAAAATGGGTTCAAACCTGATTTTTATCAGTTCTTTGTAAACACTTGTTCAACTGACTAAAATAATACTATTATTATAATAGTACTTTTGAACTTTCCTTTCCAACTGCATATTTCTAAATTGGGACAAATTCACAAAAAACAAACAAACAAACAAACTTTGACTGTCAGTCTGACCAGTGAGAAATACATGAATTTCCAGCCCTGAAGATATCTCTTTATGTAGAATCATACAAACCATCAATGGCCAGCTCTTCATACTGTGATATTGAGGGTGGAGTTGGAGCAGGTGAGCTCTTCCTTTCCACATCACTCCGTCCCAGTGGTGTGAAGGTCTGCCCAATGAGTTTAGGTTTTTTCACCATACCAGAACTTCCCATGCTTGATGCCTCTCTTTTCCCTGAGGGTACTCCTAACTTTTTGGGAGTCGAACCTTTTGCTGAGTCTCCATCCGTACCTCCAGATTTGTTGTGCTTACCAAGAGCAATAAAGTCTCCTGGTGGAGCAATGTGGGCTAAAAAAGTAAAGAAAACAATTTATGTTTGTATCCTTCAATATACTAAATATATGGGGGGGGGGGGGGTAACAATAAATCATCAGATATAGCTGAATTTTTTTAGATATGATATCTTAAGCTGTAAACTATCAAATGTCACATGCGTTTAAAGGGACAAGTCTAAATACAGTTTCTAAACACTACACTGAAAAGGTATCTGTGCTCACCCTAATGGTTGCACCATCAATATATAAACAGGTTGGGCACAACTCACCAAATGGTCATTTTACCCCATTTGGTTGACAATCTCCAATATCTATCGGTGACAAATTTTACTGAACAAAAGGTGGACTTTTTAAAAAAAATTCTATTCTAATTTTTCTTAAAATAAATAAAGCAAATGCGCATTTGCTTAGGCTTTGGGGAATTTTAGTGAACATATTCCTCACACAATTAACAAAGTTGGTTGATTTTCCATATTTTTACAATTAGCCCCTTCATGATAACTGCGGTACTACACTTTTGCAGGGCAAAATAATAACGGTTTTTTGTTAATAGATTACTAAATTACGTATTTTAAACAATTACTTTTACGTCATATTTCACCAAACTATGTCATTTAGCCCTGCAAAAGAGCAGTACCGCAGTTACCGTGAAACGGTCTATGCTTGGATCTGTGGCTCTCTGCTTTATCGGTCAGAATTTTCTCAAGCAGAGAGCTACAGTTCTGCAGCTAATTATAAGCCATTCCATGGAGTTGAACACGACCATTGTTCTCAAACAAATGGTCAGTAAAATTCGTCTCCAGTATGGGAGATTGTCTACCAAACTGGGTATAAATGACCATTTGGTGGGTTGTGCTCAACCTGATTATTAACTATTAGCATCTGAATCAAATTCATTGACAAACAGAGGAGTAATAAAGAGTTTTTAAATTCCATATGCATTCATAATTCAAAATATTTACAGGTAACTCTTGAGAGGGACGTGTATAGTCTCTGGTATCTGATAAAATATATGTATAAAACAGATCTGGAACCATCACTAATATTAGCTCGAAAATCCTCAGTTTTGGGAAACTATTTTAATTTTTGACTTTTTGAACAACTTAATTTCAATATTTAAAAAGACTTGCCTTTTAATGGACGTTTCGATGACATATTTATGTACTTTCTTTGTCTGTATCAATGGCTGAGCATGTCTGATTTCATTAAATCTTTCACGCTTTACAACAAACACCTAAAAAAAAAGTAAAAAAGTTGAGAAATGAACATCTCGGGTTCGGCATTCTATATATATAGAAGAAAACCGAAATTGGGGAATAAAATTTTTCCGCGTTCAATTCATACATATATACATATTCGAATGATTTTTTTTTTAATATTTTTAATGATATGTATGTGGATTTTCATAAAACCAGGGACCTATATACTAATATATGTTCTACATGTACATAGGTCCCTGATAAAACATTTACTTATTTGGGAAAACAAAGAGAGATAACACTATAATTTTGGTAAAACGTGTTTTTCACTTTAAAAATCAACAAAAAAACGAAAAATATTTTTAATACAACCAACCTCCCCCTGGAATCAAAAATTCCTTTTTACAGTTAATATGGACTGTCAATTCACAATTTCATACCAAAGCTGTTTGTGATACACGGGGGGGGGGGTATGTTTATAGACAAAAAAAACGAATAAAAATGCTTATTTTTTCACCAATTTCAAAGGGATTCACAACTAAAAAAAAATGTATTTTGTTAAAATATATATGTGTTTAATTTATTTGCATAAAACATAGGAAAAGATGTAAGGAACATTTCAAAATATGGTGATGAAAGTCCGATTTCAATGGAAAATATCGTCTATCGCCCCACTCTTTTCAAGAGCTAGAATTTGAGACAAATTACTATTTAGCACTGGTATTAAAATAATTAATCAATTACCATTGAACTGTTCTTTGTATCAAACAAAGATTTTTTGGCCAAATTGACATCAATATTGAATTAAATGGGTGCAAAATGTAGACGGGAATCGAGAGTTAGCGTTCGCAGCTCTTGAAATATTTTTATAATATATGCCCCCAAATCGAAAGATCCCAGTGGTATATTGTTTTTGTCCTGTCTGTCAGTCAGTCTTTCTGTTTTTCTGTTTGTCTGTTGTCAACGTTAACCTAACCCATAACTATTGAGTATGTGGGGCTATGGCTTTTGAATTCATATTTCACAAGTGTTTTCCTGGTGACAAGACCTTTCTTTGGGTACCGCCAAATTTGACCTCTTAACCTTGGAGTTTGACCCACTATTACAAAAATACCAAACTTTAACCTTGGCCATAACTTTTGAAAAGTTGGAGGTAGGGCTTGCATACCTCACATGTGTATTTATTGTGACAAGACCTTTCAGCTGGTATGAATATTGGGTACACCTTTTGGTTACCATCATTTTTGACCTTGACCTTTGGAGTTTGACATGCATTTGAGAGAATGCAACCCTCGCCATAAGCTGCCATACGGGGGCAGTGTTTTACAAACACATCTTGGTTTGAAACGATTTTGGATGTGGAAATCCATACAGAACTAATTTCATTACAACTCTCTCTCTCTCTCAAATGCTGATATTATATAAATAGTGCAGGTAGTTTAGTGTAATATTAAAATTTTTAATATGTATTATATTATACTGAATGGGTGTGTTCACAAATCTCCTATTGGTAGATTTTTTTAGGTGGTGTAATTGGCTAATGGCAAAACATTGGTACCAAGTTTACCATTTATAACCTTTATTGGATACCAATTCTGCAAACCAACCACATATAATTATGGCAGATTTACCAACGAAGATTTTTCGTTTATTAGGTGACGACCATTTGATTCTGAGGGGGGGGGGGGGGGGGGCTAGCAATTTTTTTCGAGTCAGATTATTTATTTTCATGTCGTTGAAGGTTAGATTATTTATTTCAAATAATTAAGATCAAGGACAGATTATTTATTTTCTTCTTCGCTGAAAAAAAGTCTGATAAGTCTGCGGAGTGGGCTTTCGTAGGTATAAATCTTTAATTTGAGAAATTTTTTCACCATAGACATTAACGGAAAATGTAAATTTATTTTCAAAACATCTTCCCCCGCCAAACGATGTTATGTTTTACATGCACAGATATAGAGAGGAGGTGCGGACCACTCCTTTGGAATATGTACAGACATTTTATGTATAAACTAAACCAACTAAACATGCATGACCTTGGACCCCCCCCCCCCTAGAAAACGCGGATCCGTGTTAAATGAGAAGTCATAGATATGAAGCATCAAATGTCAAACCCAACCCCCTCCCCACATCCACCCATTATTTTTCACTCCTAGGAAAGGAGTTTATAGGTTTTTGTTTTTTTTTTCTCTCGTTAAGAAATATCTGGGTGGTTATATTTTTTTCTACTGGGGTGGACCCATCCTGGAAAAATTTCCTGGATCCGCGCCTTTTATTTATTCATTATTTACTTATTTTTATTTTTTGACAATTCATATGAATGTCTTTGTACGTTTCATTGATGGAACAGCCACTGATCAAGAAATCTGTACAGGTGATATGCTTAGTGTTGTTCATGCACTGCATGATTAACGGCAAGGAGAAAATATTAAGTGGATGTAAATATTTTCTAATAATACCGGTATATGTACATTGAATGTACTTTACGATGTTTCATAAATGATAACAATCAATCATGTTTGTAAAATTTTATTTTTAATAAAATCAAAATAAAATATCTCATTTAAGAAAAAAAAAATCATAAAATAAAAACAAGTAATTTTACTGAAAAAAAATTGAGATAAAGAGAAAGATGTAAAAAAAAAAAAAATAAGAAAAAAAAGTTGGAACACGGGAACACAAGGGCGGAGTCATCATTCTAAAGCCTATGGCACATGGTGTAGAATCACACTAAAGTCTATGGCACGTGGTATAGTCATCACTTAAGTCTATGGCACGTGGTATTGTCACATCTTGTTTTGGTCCTAGACCTGTAACATAAGTAATCAAATATAAACTTTTGTAAGAGATAACAAATATATCAATACAATAAGTTCGTATGCCTATTTAAGTAATTTTTGTCATTTCTCATGAAAAAGAAAGAGTTGAGAGTAGATATCATGGCATACAGGTAGAATTAAAACCTACGTGATTTGTGAGTGGATTTTTTAAAGGACAAGATGCCTCGTCTTTATTGTCGTCACAATCTACGTCACCATCACACACAAAGAGTTGTGGAATGCATGAAGAGTCACACGGGAATTCATCTTCAGCGCAAGTTGTTGGAGCTGTTAAAATAAAATATGTAAAAACATCAATTTCAGGCGAGCTAGACGGTTACCAGGCTCTTTCGAAATTATACACGTGTGTCATCGGTAATATTTGCGACAGTCCACCTGTTCGACCTCCAATACTAACAAAAACTTCACTTGCAGTTGCAGTGATCAGTGATCAAACAACATAGTCTCATAGTCTTACTGTATATTCGATCAATCTTTCACCACGTGTTTAGTATAGCATAACGAAAGCATACTCAGTGTGTTCGACTAGGAATACTTATGTTAGCCCGTTAATCAAAGTGTACTGGACACGCAATAACTTTTTAGAAATAAGACTACTTACGACAACCCTGTTCATCGGTATCTCCGTCACAGTCGGCATCTCCGTCACACTTCCATGAATCAGGGAGGCACGTGATCTCACCGTCACTCAGGCACATAAACTCATCTGTATCACACGCATTTTCATCTGGAATTAAAATGCATTGACATATTTCATACTGTTTCTATGAGCACTTAAAATGTGTTTTGAAAACATTTTGTTAATTTCACAAATTGAAATATAAAATAGCGCAGTGGTGAGTTTAGTCCGAAATATCTGGCGTTTTCCTGACTTTTTTCACAATTTTGATATTTGCCACATATTAAAATCGTGAGAAAAAGCCAGATTTCAAACTAGTTATCTACATGTAGATTCCTAATACATGAATTTATAATTTGAAGTAAAAACGTAATAATACGTAAAGTTACGTAAAGATGAGACCTTAAAAACCGAGGCCCCGTGTCAGCGGCAGGCGTTGGCACGATAAAGATCCCTCACTGCTCAATGGCCCTGAGTGCCGAGTAAAGGTCAAAATTTGAAGCCCTTCACCGGCATACGGTGACGTCTCCATATGAGTGAAAAATTCTCGAGAGGGACGTTAAACAATATACAATCAATCATACAACACTTACATGTGTATTTTTGTAATACATATGAATACATAAAATAATAAAATAAGATCAACACTGCCGGGAGTAAACTTAGTCAACACATTTCGAAATTTTCAAAGTATGAAAAACAAATTCAACAATGAAAGGAGAGAGAGAGAGAGAGAGAGAGAGAGAGAGAGAGAGAGAGAGAGAGAGAGAGAGAGAGAGAGAGAGAGAGAGATTGCCCGGGATTAGCTTTACTTTTGATTTATTTTTAAAGGAAAATACTAGTATTTAGAAAGAGCTCACCTCGAATAGTCTTTGCACTGATCACCGCGATCACAAATGCAGCCATGATGAAGAAAATGGCTTTAGTCATGATGCTCCAACCCTCAATGGTCCCTAGCTGGTTATGGTGCTCCAGTAGCTCTCTAGATTTCCTGTGTTAAAGAATCTACTGTGTGCGCTCGTTTATAGTGAGAGGTAGGTCGCATGACCCGGAAGGGGGAGGGGCAAGATTAGATCTGCTGATTTTTTGAAGTACCTTTTAATTAGGTAGAAATTTATGGCGACCAAAAACTGTCAAACCCCAAACAAATTAAGTTGAGTTTTATCAAGAAGAACAAAAAGTCATAAAAGTGACTTGAAATCTCTTCGAGACTTTTAGATTTAAAGAAAAAATGATAAAAAGTCTGGAAGAATTGTGAGCATATGTAGGGGATGGTTTGGGTAGAGTGGGGGAGGGGGGAGTATAATGGAAATCAAAAATATATGTTGTACTTATTTCATATCTAAATTTTTGTCAGCGCCATGTCAATATACTTGACTCTATTTTAAATAAAAAACTACGAACGCCCATTGAGCTCATTTTCGTAGGTTGAAAAAATAAATATTTCGCGTTATAACGCGAAACTTTCGCGAATAAACGCGCAACTTTCGCGTTATTAGGTGTAACTTTCGCGAATAAACGCAAAACTTTCGCGTTATATCGCGAGGTTATATGTATGTAGTAATGTTACTTTGAGATCTTTGATCTTCAATGACAGATATGGAACATGAAGGCAGACGGGAACTTTTATGAATTTATGAATGACTTTTTCTCAAAAGATGTAAAACAGAAATGACGCGAGAATAGGATAGATTGGTCTTCAGAGTTTTGCATTTTATTTAAAATAAAATGAATATTCCTTTAAAGATTTTCTTGTTTTTACTTGTTGATTCAAGGAATTCTTAAGATTGATTTTTTTTTTTATTGCGAGTTTGTACACTTTGAATTCATTGTCAATGTTTCGAAAGCAGTGGTATGACCACGTGGTGCAACCTCAAAATACGATGTTGTACATGTATTTCTACAGTGAGCCTTTTGGAGACAAATGAACATTTGTCATCCAATTTTCACATATTACGTCACCATCAAAATTATGCGTTTGATCGCGAAAATAAGCGTTAATTTGCGAAAATTATGCGTTTGATCGCGAAAATTACGTGTTTAATCGCAAAAGTTACACGTCTATTCGCGAAAGTTTCGCGTTATAACGCAAAAGTTTCGCGTTATAACGCAAAAGTTTCTTGTTGATTTGAATTATAACGCGACAGTTATGCGTTTATTCTCGAAAGTTTCGCGTTATAAAGCGAAAAATTTATTTTACGAAACTTACGAAAATGAGCTCAATGAACTCTTGTAAAAAACAAAAGACACTCATTCACACAAAACAAAAACAAAACAGAACAACAAAGAACAAAACACCCCCCCCCCCTACAAAAAAAACTGTAAACAATACAAATCTCCGAACAGAGGATAAACACCGACCTCCAGAAATTCAGAAAGGATCATTGAGGTGCCTAAAAAGTAGTAAACATTCTTGGATTAAAAAAAAAGTGAGGATTGGAGATGAATGATCAATTTTAATATCAATTCATGTTCACATACTAAATTGGTTCTTTTGAAGTAAATTATGTATAAAAGAAGTGATGAAGTTCCCGTCTATTTTGCACTTTCATTGTTTTGAAACCTTACGTCTTACTAATGAATTCTTTATTTAGAATGCAGTGATGAAGCATATGAGAGTTATTCAAGAGACTTTTGGCACTGTTTATCGTTAATTTGATCAGTACATTTTTTTTTCCCAAAAATAGTCTATGCAAGTTCTTTCGTGCAAATCTCAAGGCCACATCTACTTGGTAAATACTAAAACTGAATTGGGGGTCGTTTAAAGCACAGTACTAAAAAAGTAAATATATATCAATTGGAAAAAGAAAAGGGTTAAACAATTAAGGCCGAAATATACAGTAAAAGAAGTAAATGAACGTTTTACATAGAGAGTGAAATAAACATACATGTTTATAATGGAATTATAAAATGAGAAAACTATCTCCCCCCATCCCCCTCCTTAATTTTCTGTCTTTGTAATGACAAAGTCCTTGCGTATCCACTTCGCTTATTGTCAAGCTTTACATACACATATGTTTTTTTAAATTATTATTTATTAATTTTTTTTTTATTTTATTTTTCTAAAGGAATTTATTAACGAGGTGTAATGACAGCATTTAAAAAGTCGTTGAGATTATTTTTTCTCGAAAAAAATTTGAACATCAAGAATCAAGGTTGCATCAGTACTAATCATTTATTTCTTCTCCATTATTAATTTTAATTTTATTTATTTTTTTTTGGGGGGGGGGGTATTCAATCCAATCAAAACATTAAACGCACTGAAAACTTTATAATTAGGGATTTTGACCCAGACAATATGTACATGTTTGTATACAAAGGTTTAAAATAATTTTAAAAAGTAACAGGTGATGGAAATAACCACTTTATTCCAGTCTGATGCAGTTTGTAAGTGGCGGGGAGGTCAAGCATCTACTGAATAAGCCCCAGTTGAAGGACATTGTACCACTGTATGGCGGACCCTTAGTGTTAACAATCCAACAAGTCCAAGCTATATAGGATTCTTCCTCCCCTGTCAATCATCCAGTTCTGTAGACATGACGTCATATTTGGAAAGCTAACAGAACTGAAATTGTCAATGTAAAACGATTTTTGCAAATTCTAGTACCCATGAAGAAACTAGGGCTGTGTATTGAGCCAAAAATTTCGATACGATACGATACAATATTTTTTTAAGCGATATGCGATATATTGGATTCTGAAACAAGTCCATATCAGAAAAGGCTTCTTAATCATTTTAATGCATACATTTCATAACAATTAAGTGTTTTATTACCCATTTTAAAGTTCTTGTCTCATTGTCTTAAAAAATAACACTTCAATTAAAACTTTTAATGACAGTAAAATCAACATGTTCAAAAAAATTTCTTTTTGTATTTTGTAATAATTATAAAAACTCTGTTATTTCCTTAGAAATTATATAATTATTGAAGGTTTTAATTCAAAAAAGTAAAATATAATCTTTGGTGATTGAAATTCCCATCTTTTAAACAGAATTTGAAGAAAAAATGTCTGTCCGATACGTATTGGAAGTTACTTTTCGATACGATATTTTTCTTGAATATCGATACGTATCGATATATCGATATATTGATACAGCCCTAGAAGAAACCCATTCCTAAGCTATGCCACTCATGTTTAGAAACGGGTTCATGTTGGTGGCGGTGGGTGGGGGTTGCTTTAAAGTTGCTTTTTGTTATTTCCCACGGCGAGTATGACCGATCAGAAGGGCGAGGATGCTAATCTCTCATGTCTAGAGACCCGTGTTTGATCTGCTTCAAATTTGAATTGTTTAATGGACTTTTGAGCTGAAATACCGTTCATCATCTCCATGTATTTCATTTCCACAGAATACATGTACAATGTATATTAAATTCTATCAAGCTGACTAATTCATAAAAAAACTCTCTCTAATGTAAACAAACAAATCTGTGTGTGTTCCCATCTTTCCTATATATGATCATATGATCATATCTTGGGTGTTATCTGCAAGCAGGTGCATTCGACTGGTAAATCACTTACAGAAATTTATATAAATCATTCACCTCAGATGTTTTTAGAGGTCCGTGTTTGCTCTGCACACGATTTGTATTGTTTTAATGAACTTTGGAGCTTGATTAAGGCATTATCTCCGTGTTTCATTCAATTCATACTGCTAGTATCTTGATGACGTCTCAATCATTGTCATATGTACTTAATGGATTCGAGATTTTAACGTTTCCAATAGCCCCCCTTTTTTAAAGCTAAACTTGTCTTTTGCTAAAAAGAGTGTCATTCAGTACATGCACAGTAACGTTGTAACAAGAAATGGTCATTGAAAGCTAACTAAATGAGTTCACAGAAACCTCAAATGCGTATTCACTTAACATGCTTAATGTGGCATTGACTTTTTTCCCTCAGTTCTAAATCGAAATCCGAAGTCTTATAATCTTAATAATTTATGTCTCTCTCTCTCTCTCTTCCCCTCTCTCTCTCTTGTATATACAACAAAAAATTCTAAGCTACACTATTAGGTCATATCAGCATCTACATATTACAAAACTAGAATTAAAATTTTGAACCGATTTACACTATAGTCTTCTTAGCAAACACTTCAAGGCTACATTTTTTTCTTCGTCCCCCAGACATGTATTTAGGTCACTCGCTTTCGTCTGACACACTTCCAAATTAATAATGAATCAGACCACTCTTAACACTTTATTTTACGTCAACAAATAAAAAAAAACTTATAATGTATAATTGACCCAGAAAAATGAAAGCACTTATTTTCATTAAGCTTTCTCAACTTTTAGTCACAAGAATAAGTGTAGAAGTGAACATGATAAACATACTGTGCCTTTAATTTTTATATTGGGTAGCACATATGATCGTAGAAAAAAAGGCGGGGGGGGGGGGGGGGGGTTGTTACACGATCCAATTAGACTTCTCTTCCCCAAGATGGTATGCGTAATCTTCTGGAGAAAAAAAGGGGTTGCTCTCATATACTAGTATTCATTTAAAAGACTCGAAAAGAAATATATGATATATATGTTGTTCAACGAAGACAGAATAACAGTCCCATATAACATGTATAACTTTTTTAGTAAGTGAGCATCGTTATTGAACAGATTTTTAAAAATGTGTATAAAGTTTCTGAGTTTCGCTATTTTCAGTTCACAGGCACGTAGCATCGATTTTGAAAGTGGGGGAGGGGGGGGGGCAGCCACAGAATTTTTTTTCCTTAACTGAAAAAGTTGACAAGAAAAAAAAAAAAAAAAATCAAAAGGAAAATTGCCCAAAGTCGAAAATCCTATTTCGTGGGGAAGGGGGGGGGGATTGGGTTAAGTTTTTTCACTACCAATTCCTTTCAATATCCATTTTTTAAGCTTACAATACCATATTTCCTTCATATTACTTAACTTTAGTATAAAGTAGGGGGCCAACCAGCCTTTCAATGAACATTTTCAATAGTAAAAGTATTGTTGGCAAAAAAAGTGGGGGGGGGGGGGGGGTCAGGCCCCCCCTGTTGCTACGTGCCTGGTTCAATATGACGTTAAAGAAAATAGGTGTCAATTTTGGCAACGTCAAAATGACGTTTATAAAATAATTTTGACTTACATTTTTAATGCAAAAAGTAAATCTAGTATGAACTAAACTATTCGATTCATTAAGGTAATTTATGTGCTATGCCGCATGCATGTTGTGAGATGGAATTTATTTGCATGAGCCGCGGCGTGCCTCGTTAATCGAAGAGCTCTCTAAATTAATAAATAACCTTTTATACATTTTTTTTTTATTTCTCACTTTTAGCAAAAATATTTCTTGTGTTTGAATCTCCCTCGACTACAAAATAAAAAACACGATGTGTTTGTGAAACACTATGCGCCCGGCGTCAACAAAGTTCTAAAAAGCTATTTTTTGTATATAGGTCACAGCATGGCAAAAAGTGGAAAAAGCTATTTTTAGCATAAAGGTCACAGTCAAGGTCACATGGTCATTGACCTTGGTGTTGTTTGAAAGAACTTTATTAGTGGAGTATGCATGCTGACGTATACAGATTTCAATCCAAATTTCCTCTGATTCGGTTGCATAAAATACTTGATTCTGATTGGATAAAAAATTCTTTTGATAACTGCATCAATAAAATCTAGAGTTCGGTTGCACTAAGCAGCCGGAACTTGACAGTCGATACATGATAAATATGAAGTCCCTATCTCCTATGGTTCAAAAGTTATGGCAAAAAGTGGAAAAAGCTATTTTTAGCATAAAGGTCACAGTCAAGGTCACAAGGTCATTGAGCTTGATGTCATTTGAAGGAACCTTATTAGTGGTGTATGCATACCAAATATGAAGTCTCTATCTCTTATGGTTCAAAAGTTATGACAAACAGTTGAAAAACCTATTTTTAGCATATAGGTCACAGTCAAGGTCACAAGGTCATTGACCTTTTGAAAGAACTTTATTAGAGGAGTATGCATACCAAATATGAAGTCTCTATCTCTCATGGTTCAAAAGTTATGACAAACAGTTGAAAAACCTATTTTTAGCATACAGGTCACAGTCAAGGTCACAAGGTCATTGACCTTGATGTCATTTGAAAGAACTTTATTAGAGGAGTATGCATACCAGATATGAAGTCTCTATCTCTTACGGTTCAAAAGTTTTGGCGAAGGTTAAAGTTGACAACAGACAAACAGACAAACAGATAAACAGACAAACAGATAAACAGACAAACAGACAGGACAAAAACAATATGCGCCCCGAAAAAATTCGGGCGCATAAAAAGTTTTTCAATGAAAAATAAAAATGTGAAAACTAAGAAAAAAATCTTGGATCCGCCTTTTAATATCTCTGAAATTTATATCGGGCTCGGAGTTACAAACAATTTTTTAAGCGTAAACAAAACGCGGGAGAAGTGAACGGTGATATTGAAATGGACGAGGATGATTTTGAATCGCAATATGCAGATGAACTAGATGCCCTCGAAGATTTTGAACGTATGTTTTAGCAAAGTGTACCGTATATAAATATACTTTAAATTAGTATGTAACACTAAGGCGATTTAATGTTTAAATCCTTTATCAAACACAATATTTGGTACCCAACTCCATGTATGGCAAGAAATTTGTCTTTACCAGGTCTGGTACAATCACTAGATTTAGCTACGTAGCTTGATTTACCTACATAGCTTTATTTACCTACCTGAGGTAGCTTTTATTTAGCTACCAAATTGATCTATAATCTATTTCTATTGAAAAGCATTTTTCTCAGGGTGTGCAGAAAATATCATTTTGATGCAGTGATCATTTTCAACTTTGAACTCATCTGAAAACAACTCATGAAAAAATCCCTCTTGGAAAAATGTCTTTTTCTGCGCAATTGCAATCAAAGTTCTGAAAGTTTTGGGGCTGTGTATGACAGTTAAGACGGTTACTCCTTGAATGAAATGACGAAGACGTCCAGTTCCGGTTAACATGATAATATGTCGGTAATTATTCAGCACAATGTGAAGTAATCATACTCAGTCATGCCTCACCGCACCTCACCGCACGGTCAGATAACCAGACAATGGAATTACATGTTTTGCTCTAAATTGTCCAAACGCAGCAATGTATAAACTTTCTCTGCTTTGGATTGTTTTTTAAAGTCTCCGTAGTATAAATATGAATAGTCATTTAATTGCGACTTTTTGTCTCTTTTTTATAAAAAGACAACTTTTGAAAACTTACCTTGAAATAGCTAAATAAAGCTACCTGAGGTAGCTAAATAAATCTACGTAGGTAATTCTACCTACGTAGCTAAATCTAGTGATTGTACTGTACCTTTTTACTATTTTCATTTGAATCTAGTAAAGAGGGTTACATTAGCCTGTAACTGAGTAGCATTTCCTCATTTATTTCTGATTACAAATGTTACAGAAGTTAAGATGTGGTAATTTTATGCTAGTTAATTTGACTTTCATGCTCATGCATATGGTTACAATAACTCAATAATAACAGCAGTTACAGTGGTTTACAAAGACGAAAGTGGTAATTTTATTTACATTTTTTAAAGATTTCATGACATATTGCAGCACCTGACTTCTCTCCATGTAAAACAAAGAGAAGTCTAAAATTTGAGACACCAAACGCCAAGGTAGCCAAAGACTTAAACACAAGCCACTTGGAGTTGTTAGAAAGTCCAGAGAAACCGATCAATGGTGCCATTTTATCGAATGGTATATCATGCAGACCAGAGAAGAGGCTGAGGAGTGAGGATGAGTTTGACAACTTATCAGGATCTGACAACCAAGAGGAGGAATTCCCCACACTGAGTAATGTGTATCTCTGATTTCAAAATATGTGTACAACCTGTATGTTGATAAATGAAATCGATGTGGTTCTAATGAGCAGGTATTTCGGCTTAAAATTTTTAAATGACTCTATTAAACAACTTGATTTTATGATATTTTACAGAAAGACAGACCAAAAAAGCAAGAACCGATGATTTGGATATCCCACCCTCAATAGTTAGTGAAGCAGAAAAGAGAATCACAGAAATACGTAGACATCATGTCTACCAGAATGGAGAGAGACATGTTCCCGACTTAATTGATGGTAATTTTATAAGTTGAAATTTAAAGTTGTTGGCAGTGGTTATAGAAGGCTCAGCCATACCTGCCAACTGGGCCCCCATTTACAGGTAAAATTTCCAAAATCCAGTCACACTCTGCTACTGATAACACCCTGGGGACAGTGGGGGTTATTTTTATCCCCCTCCCCATTTCACCCTATATACTAATACTTGTCCCACAATATGAAATGATTTTTCTATGACCCCCCCACAAAAAATCAAATAGGTAATGGATCTGAATTAGAAAATGACATAATTTACTCTTTGTAGTTTGTTAAACAAAAATCTGGTTGTTATATGAGTAGAGCCTTTCTTACAAAGTGTATAAAAATGCCAAAATAAAATGCATGTCTTATATTAATATAATATATTAATATATAATATAATTTAATTTAATATAATTTAATAATTTAATTAAATAATTTAATATAATGTATTAATATATAATTTGATATAATATATTAATATTTAATAATAAATACACATGTAATTTGAGCCTGAAATAAACCATTTAAAGCCAAAAAAATTTAAATGTTTTATTAGATGGAACAAAAAAAAAGTCATATTATGATCCTGCATTGACATCCCAACATGTCCTTTTTATTCAATATGCAAACTCATTCTAATCATTAGTACACTAATTTTTATTCATTCAGATTATGACTATGAGACACCTAGGGTCCATAAGAGAATCCCCAATGGAGATTTTATAAGTACAACAAGTTCAGAGGGGGAAAGGTGCTATATTATCCTCAAAGAAGAAACAACAATGTCAAAGGAGGTATACATAATATCTGAAAAAGATTTGGCTTCTCAGCTTGGAGGAAAAACACTATTTTTTCTTTAAGACTTAAAAAAAGTCTGGTTTGTAGAGCAGAGTTGCTTATGACATGGTGTGAGAAACAGCTCAGCTATAAAATGCTGACAGAAAATACTTTATTGGTAACCCTTACCTTGACCTAAAGCACTGTTGAATAAACATTTTCAATCACTACTCAGAAATGTAAACAATGAATTACCATGTATCAACACTGAATTGTTTTGGGATTTCAGTTCGAAGATGTTGGGAAAAAGAAGAAAAAAGGACAGTTACTCTCTGTTTCATTTGAGGAGTTGCGTGACCAAGCAGAGAAACTGGTAAGTTTTTCAAAAATAGTGATGTTTTGATTTCAGTAATTTCTGAGGGTGTTCATGCTGTAATCATTTGGAGATAGGTTGAATTAGCAGCATATAAATGTTATTTGTTTATCAACTCAAGTTGAATTGGTAATTTGCTGTCTTTACTTTCTTAAGAACCTTTACCACTTTTTAAAGTTAATTGTTTTCTGTCTGACAAGTACTAGACAACATCTGAATCCACATATCATTACAGAGACAAGAAAAACTGATCCAAGAGGCAGAAAAATTGACACAAGAACTCCACAGGTATGGTATTTACTTCATTTATAAACTTTGCATTTGACCTGATTCAGCAACTTCTCCAGGTATACTTAATGTCTTTTTGGTTTAAAGAACCTAATACAGTAAAACTCATTTAGCATGAACACAGATATTGCCAATTCATGGATATAGCGAAGTTATCTTGGATCTCAAACTATACAAATTTAACGAATTCATTTTATGGATGTAACAAATTACAGATATAGCGAAGGAATTTCACAGGTCCCAGTGACTTCGTTATAACGAAGTTTTACTTTAGTGAATTTAGATGAAATAAATAAAGAAGAAATTGAGTAGCCTCTTTTTACAGGGATTTGACAGAGAGGTTAAGTGATGATGATGAAGATGAGGAAGCAGAAAACAGTGAACCAGAAAAACTTCTGTGGGTGGAAAAGTTTGCTCCCAGTACTTACACAGATTTACTGAGTGATGAAGTAGGTGAACAAGTTTGCTTTTAGTACTTCAAGAGGTGTTTGAGTGATTTCTTACACAAATTTATTTTGTGTTTACTGTTTAGTGGTTAGGAAAGAATGTGTTAATAGGCTAAGAAATCATACGATAAAGTTGATTGAAGTTTGTTGGGTCAATCAAAGCTATTGAAGGCTCAGTCTCAAACTTCTGAATATAGCCTATTAAATCAGTTGAACACATATTCTTTTTAGGTTGTAACAAATGTATAAACTATTACATTTGTAACTGTGATTTATCTACATTGTTTTTAAGTATATTTATATAAAAAAAAAGATGTGTAGAAATATACTTAGAAATATAAATTTAATCTCAATTTCAGTCTATAAATAGAACTTTGCTCCACTGGTTGAAGCTTTGGGATTATGTGGTGTTTGGAAAAGATGTCAGATTGAAAAAGAAAGAGGTTACCAAGAAAGAAAAGGAGAAAGATCAGAAAAAGAAGAAATTCTTACCAGAAGTCATTGATGAGTTGGATAAACACAACCGCCCAGTGCAAAAGGTTTTGTGTTTGAGATTTCTAGAATTTTTTTTTAAATTAAAAATATTTTATATTACATTTGATGGGGGTAAACTGCAATTAGATTTCTTTATATTTAGGGTTTTGACAGATAGCATGTTATTGCTTGAATTTACACTTGCAAATATTAACTACTCAATCAGAATGCATGATCATTCATTGATGTAGGCCATTTTATATGAAATATGAGGCCATACTGTCCTGAATACCTTCCAGTTATTTATTTGGATACTTATTCTGTTTATTACCAGCTTGTTCTGCTGAATGGACCACCTGGCCTAGGAAAGACAACTCTTGCTCATGTAATTGCCAAACACAGTGGATACAATGTTGTAGAAATGAATGCTAGGTAAGAATTCTCATTTATGGTGCAATGAAGTGCATTGAAGTGGTAAAAATTTTTGTTTGAATGGAAAGTTTGGGTGTTTCTTATTGAATGTCAATTGTTACATAATGACACACCCATTTCTTCAGAATCGAGAAAGAATTACTCGTCATAATACTTTTGAACACCCCACTCTTTGCTACTAGCAACATGAGTTACACTGAAATGGAGATTTTAAAAGTTAGAAGAGATAGTTAGAGAGTCCCCGCCTTTGTTAAACATGTATTTTGACAAATTTGTACATAATTTTGAATTTATCATGTTTATTGGAGTTGCCATAACCCATGTATCGGTCGAACATGTTCCTCGGAGCTCCAGATAATTTTTTACCCCAAAGTGTATTTACTCCCTGATTTTCAAATCAATGCAGATTTTCATTTTCAGCAAAATGATTGAAGAGTATTTAGTTTATATATAAATGTTTTGACCTTTATTTTGAACTCGTAATCGAAGTGTGTGTTTTTGAAGAGGGAAAAAACTTAAGAGGTCAGTTCCTGCATTTATTTAAATTAATTTTGTAAATACCAACAAGACATTTTGCTAGGATTGGGAAGCATTCTTTTTTGACAAGGAAGATTATATACACTTGGTCAAGGTACCATAGAGTCGGAGACACAGGATACGTTTCCCTCATTTTAAAAGATATCGTATCAAGAGTAAACTGAGAGAAAAGAAAAGTTAATATGGCAAGTTGAGAGAGATGAAAAATTGGCTATGAACCCATAATAAAAAAAAGTTATGCCAAGTGCAGAGTCTATCTACATAGAAATCGATTTTAATCTAAACGTCCGATTCTACCTCCTGAACTAGAGATCGTCGTTGTCATTACTAGAATATTCTTGGACACTAAAAGGCTTTTAAATCTGTACTTCATTTTGAGAAAAATCAAACACTGAGGTTGAGTTAACCTCAATTTGTATCATTAAGTTAACCTCAATTTGTATCATTATGTAATGCGTACCTGTATTCTTCAACTTGCTGCACGCCGTACTTTCGTGGTGTAATGCGTATCTACAATTGCTAATGCATAATTGTACGCTCTATCTTAATTTTCAATGCATATTTTGTAAAATTTAATGCGTATTTCTGCAAATACGCACCTTATCTGGAGCTCTGGAACTTCCTTTTCGTTGTTAATGAAGACCGTCAATTTGGTTGGCTATTGTATTTATGGAATACCTGTTCTGCAGGTATTCAAATGAACCATTTCATCAATTTTTCCTTTCTAAAGAAATGGACGTGTCATTGTATGACAGTCAACGTTTTAAAGATACATGTAGCTCAAAATGTTCTAACGGAAAATTTTTACCACTTCAGTGCACTTCATTGTAATAGCACTGAAGAAATGACAATTATCATAAGCATGTAAAAAGTACAAGTAGAAAAAAGTTGCTTAACAAGATAAAACACCAATTTTTGTATGAATTCATGCATATATATGATAATTATAGATACATTGTACATTGAAATGTAGCACACTTAAAATTTTCCTCCTTGACAAGTGAAATCATTTAATGCATTTAGAACCACCTTGTTTATGTATTTTTGCAACTTTTTAGAGTAAATGCTCCATATACATAACTATACATGTGTCTTTCTAATGGTAGTGATGACAGAAGTGCTGATGTCTTTAAGACCAAACTGGAGGCCGCCACACAAATGAAGTCTGTGTTGGAATCCGACCCGAGACCTAATTGTCTCATCATTGATGAAATCGATGGAGCTCCATCAGTAAGAATGAAATGAGAGCAACTGCATGTAAAATGTTAAAGCATGGAATCTACAGTAAAAATTGTTTTTATTATTGCACTTTAAACCAACTGGGCAGTGGCTATACCTAAGTTTTATACAACTGTTCTGTTTTGAAATAGAACATATATATGTACATTTATTGATGGTATGATGCAGCTCAAAAATAAAGTGCTTTAAGATACATATTAATGTAATACATGTACCCAGATCTTTACTTATTAATTTATCCCTGTTTTTATTTCTTACAGGCAGCCATAAACTTACTTTTAAATTTTGTGAAAAGATCTGATGACCCAGGCTCAAAAAAGAAGAAAAAAGATGAAGGAATACTTCTAAGGCCCATTATTTGTATATGCAATGATCAGTGAGTTCTAATCAGAAAAAGAGAAATATGATCACTATCAAATACAAACTGCCTATGTTCCCATAGTTGCCAACTCACCCGAACCCGATTATTTTTTATGACCCGGCGGGTCATGCTTATCACCCGATTTTTGCCGAAATAACCCATTTGGTGTCACTTTAAACTTCCAGTTACAACCAAGCTTAGATCTACGTAAACAATGCCGATGGATTAATTATCAGTGCAGGTGTAAACAATTAACTGGGTGTTTGTTTTGACAAATCAATGTTTGAAGTTAATTAAAATGGCTTCCGATAGCACTAGATCGTTATCAGGGCCAACAGGAACAAACTGAACCAAACACATGTCTCTGATTGAACCAAGAAAAAGAGAAACGATATTTATGTACATATCAAGGAATCTTTGAAAAAAAAAAACTTTCATTCTAGAATAAAATAAAATAAAGTGATCAAAGACAGTGTAGGCCTAACTTCACATTTAAAACATATAGCAGTAGTAAATTAATTGAGAAAGAGGAAAAATAACTTCAAAACTGAAATTGGTATACTTTCAAATTTAGCAGAAACTGAAAAGGCTTTTTTAAAAAAAAAATGCACACTTACTTCAAGTCAATACTGAAATATGAAACCTTCAATTCTCATTTTTAACATATTGTAAATTAAATCAAATTATGTATGAATATTTTGTCATAGTAAATTAAATCCTTTTTCAATAAAAGAATTCTCAATACACAAATACTTTGTATATATATGTATAAAATTTAATCATGGTAAAGATGTCGTGAATGTCGTTACGCGTTATGACCAGATTTTTTACTTTCCAAATCTGGTCATGACCAGATTTTTACATGCTGGAGGTTGGCAAGTATGTATGTTCCACTTTTAAAAAGCATTGATTTACTCATTGTTTTCTGCATTTTCATGCATGAAGTATTTCATTTTGCATTAGGTATGTTCCAGCTTTGAGGCAGCTCAGAATGAATGCTTTAGTGATAAATTTCCCCCAAACAGAACCTGCTAGACTGGCAAGCAGATTGTCTGAGGTAAATTTGTAGAATTATCATATAAGTGTCTGTTAAATTTATTTTTTTTACACTGTGACACAGGTTTATCCATTTAAGTTTCTATTGTTTACATAGCCATCATAATTCAAGAAAAATTTCGAATTTTAGACTAGACAGTAAATTTCGGTTATAACGAAGTCACTGGGACCTATGAAATTACCTCGCTATATCCGTAATTGGTTATATCTGTATAAGGAATTTGATAAATTTGTTTAGTTGGGGATCAAAGTTAACTTTGTTATATGCATGAATTCACAATATCCGTGTTCGTACTAAACAATTTTTACTGTATCGTAAAATTTTTGTCATATTTTGGGAAATAAACTAAAATACAATCAAGAAATTTGTCATTTCTTTGATATAACTTTGCAACATATTAAGTAACTGAGCTGTTGAAATAATTTTAGGTTGCAAAGGCCCAGAGTTTAAAGACCGACTTGAACACATTGCTAGCACTTTGTGACAAAACAGAAAATGACATCAGATCTTGTATTAATACATTACAGGTGAGTTGTGTCCCTTATTGTTGTGAATCCTAAGGATTTTATACTTGAGAGCTGACCTTCCAAATAAATGTATTCTTTCCATTAACTTTATCATCATTAATTACCTGTTAAATTTTCTTATACATAAATCCTTTTAGCTCACTGGAGCCAAGGGCTCAAGTGAACTTTTACAACTGAATCTTTCTCTTTTTTATCTATCCCTTTTCTGTATTTTTAACTTTTTTCTCCACAGAAAAGGGACCAATTTTTAACAAAACTTGACAAGCAGCAACCTTGGTTGTTTAGTGATAGATGGTAATTTATACTTCTTTTCAGTTCTGTTTTAAACAGAAGAAAGAGTTGTCTATGAGAACTGTTCAGACTATGAATGTTGGTCAGAAAGACTCCAATAAAAGCTTGTTTTCCATGTGGTATGAGGTTTTCTCAATGCCAAGACCTAAAAGGTAATTGAAAAAAGCTCAAGCAATCCAGTTTACTTTTAAATTTCATATCCATGTTTATGAAAATAGTCATTGTAATATTTATTGTTTTTGTATAAAATTTGTATCTCTTGTTTTATTTATTTTTCAGGAATAAGTTTATAAGTTTACATGATATTCAAGGAAAAGACTGGAAAAAGAATGATAACTTGTCCCTTGAATCAAGGTAAGTTTCCATACCAGTAGATATTTGTCATCAACTGCCTATTACAGTTGATCCTTGACTCTAAAAGGACTTCATGGATGACATTATTTGTACTGACATATGGACTTCATAGAACTTTTTTAAAACATGCTTCAATTGAAGAATTTTTGTGCATCGTTTTTTGGTGCTTAGAAGAAATTTCATAAGCTCCTTTTCTTTACATTTTTGGAAAGCTTGCATTAATGAAAATCAAAATTGTCCATGGACAGTCTATCTGTGATGCCAAATGTACACATAATAATTAAGTGAAAAATTTCTTTTGATGCCAAAATTATTTTTTACACAGGTTTAAGAATATTCTACATTCTGCACAGTGCACTGGAGAATACTCAAAGGTTATTCAAGGGATGTTTGAAAATTATCTAGAGTGTAAATTCAAAGATCCCAAGATGGAAGGGGTAAGTTAGGCCACACCAATTTGTAACATAGTTCTTCGGATTTTCAAAAATAAAAAGTGAGGCGAGCGAGCGAAAATATTTTACAAATATTATTTTTCATTTCGGGTTTCAAATTTATGAGGCGAGTGAATATAATTAATATTAGTGGCAAAAATTTCTATTAAGTTCTTCTCTTTTTTGTCAAACATCTCCTCTGATTCCATTTCTATTGCTATGTATGGAACTACTTTGTACCCAATGTTTATAACTACAGTACACAGGGGTATGCAATTGAAAAAAAAATCAAGTACTTTCCCACGGGCTAGTGGCAGCTTTCAAGTTACTAGCCCCAAGTAAAAATTTTGTTACTAGCCCACACAGAGGGGCAAAAATTAAAAAAAATACTACCTGTAATGTTGAGAAAAAATTAATTCTTGAAAATGTCAGGTACTGAGGTCATTCTTTTTAAAATTACAGTTAAAAGTTCTCAATATTAATCATGCATAAATTATAATGAAAGAAAATTAAAATTAATTTAAATAAATTAGCCTATCTTCCCTTTTTCTGATCATTGCACTAGTAGCTCATTTTGATTTCATCTTATATCATTAAATACACTGGAAATATATTTTATGTGAGTCACAAAAACCTTATCTTTCAGTTGATTGGGTGATCGTAAATAATTTAATGAGATATCTGCATATATATACCATGAATGGAAGAATAGAGGAAATTCGGCCATTTTGGAAAAACGATCGTTTTTGGAAGTAAATAAGTCAGCTAGAACTGCAAAACAGATAAGATTCTGGAGATTTATTGACAGTAGGAGCATGTTGTCTGGAAAATTTTAACTGCTTGGGAATTTTATAGCAAAAAACGAGTAAAAATACTGATTCTGCTTGTCATGTATTGTGTGTGTAGTTATGTTTTTTACTAGCTCGACGGGCTACCTCCTTGCAGAAAACAACTAGCCTGACCCCCCAAAAGGTAGCCCCTATGCTAATTGCTCACCCCTGGTACATACGAACATTTACACAGGCATCTTGCAAAACTTCACAGACTGCTACAAAGTACAAACAAACTAATGATATCCCGCGCTTCTGTCATACAAATTTCCAAAAAAAGTCGAGAAAAAAATTATATTCGGATATTTTTGGACGCGCGCGCGGATTTTATTTTTATAATATTATAATTTGGATTTGTTGAAAATAGAAGCGGCGAATCCGACGAACTATATTACAAATTGGTATGGCCTTAATACATAAAGTTACACCTCTTACACACTAACTCTTGTATACATGAAATTTTAAATGACCAGTAGAAATGTAGTGTAAATGTTCAAGTCCTCATATGTAGTAACCATGCATAACCTTTACCCTTTGACCTGTTACACTATTTGTCCCCCATCTCTCCTTGCAGCTGGTGGTAGCCAATGACTGGCTCTGCTTCACTGACCTGGTGAACTGCCAGATCTCCCAGACACAGAACTACAGCATCATGCCTTATATACCCTACGTAACTGTGACCTTTCACCTCTTGTTTGCCTCTAATCAGCCCCAGAGGATTCAGTATCCACACGCTGACCAAGACGTGAGTCTTTATTAATTTTATTGCTGAATCAAAACAAATCAATTTAGTAGTCAGTACGTATGTATAGAGTGACTCCGGTAAAATTTAATACACATGTACCTTTGAATTTTTAGACTCACTCAGAACACCAATCAAGGAAAAACTTTTCTCTAATGGTGTACTTCTCTTTTGTGCACACATTAAAAAGTTTTTTCTCTGTATGTAGGCTTTAACCCAGAAACAGAAAAGCTCTAATTTAGTGACGTCGCTGATGTCAGACATGGTGCCATCTGTCCGTATGTTTGTCAGTGAGGCGGACGTGGTACAGGAAGTCCTACCCCCTCTACTGGAAATCATACAACCAAGCCTCAGGCCTGTAAGTCAAAGGATTATGTTTGTAAATAACAATTAGAAACAAGGTATAAAAGTGGAAAATGTTCTTAGAAAGACACCCATAGATTTTTAATCTCTTCGTCAAAGTCAAAATTGTTTGAATGACCATTTTTAAAATGTTTAACATGGCTAATTTTCAAAAACAGGTTTCAAATTCTTCTTTCACTAGTCCCCTTATAAAATTGGTAATACATGAACTAAGAAATGTCAGCAATTTTCCAATTTTGGGATTTGCAGAAGTTTTTTTTTTACTATCACCATAAATCACATTAAGATGTTAGAGGAAAACATGGCATTTTTCCTTCCTTTTACAGGTAAACACTCAGTTATACAGTGTGAAGGAAAAACAAGACTTGGCAGAATTGATCAGAATCATGATAGCCTACAACATGACATACAATCAGGAAAAAACTCCTGAGGGACAGTATGCCTATGTCCTGGACCCGTAAGTACATGGATATTTTTTGTGACACTTTTTGTAGAAGGATTCTGTTGAATGACTTATGTTTCATTGGAAGCAGGCTTATGCATAAATCTATATTGATCAATTCACTTGTATTCAAATCTGTTATGTAATGTGTTTATGTATTTGCACTGTGAATGGAACAAAACTGCGAAATTTTGAAGAGAAAAAAACCCATTTGTAATACTGTTTTGATTTCGAGTATTTTCCCATTCCCTTAAGTTTGTCAGCATGGGAAATTTGGGGTACAATGTATCTACATATATCTCATGATTAATAAGGTTTTAAATACTGTGCCCCAATATCAGACCAATCTGTGAGGATTCAGGATTTTTTTTTTTTCATAATGAAGATCAAATTGTTAAAAAAAAGTAAAATGTATTCACAGATGAGGTTTGCATTATTTTAAAGAGAGAAAGTGTTTGGGGATGGGGGAGAGGGCGAAAGGGGGGGGGGGTCTTATGTTTCTCAGTTGAAAAGAAAGGACTTTGATGAATTAGGCCTTCTATTACCATTACCCTTAGTGTACTCTGATTTTATTTGGATTTCATGACAGAGATGATCGGACTTTGATTCAGGATGCGGGAAAACATTTTTTGTGACTGAATGTTTCTAGAAGGATGAAAAACAAAATTGATAATTCCTTAAAGTCCTTCTCCAAAAAAACCCCATAAATTCTTTATGTAGATGTGAAATATTTATAAAATCTATGTTTTGCTTTCTTAAACAGTGTACTAGTATTTGATTATCCTAGTGTAGATTTCTAAAATCTAGTTAGATTGTGACCATACAGAGTGCAAGTACATGAATATTTGATGAACAGGATTTCATTCTTCACTTTCTTATAATTTCTATAACCTTTTTAATGCTAAATGCATTAAAACCACTTTTCAGGATAAATATAAACTGATGAATAATTCATAAAATAAATTTTATCTGCAATAAAATTTGAGTTCTGAATCATTTGGATCTACAGGGAAAATCTTAAGGGAACAAAGTAATCTTTTACACTCCCAACATATCCCTGATCTGAGATAAAATAGATTACTGCTTTGATTAGCAATAAGAAAACCTGTGAAGTAATGTAACACATAAAACATACATTTATTTCCAAGGTGTGAAATCTGTTACACAGTAGACTCTAAGTTGCTTTTCCCAGTTTTAGCTAATGCTTTGATAATCAGATTTGAGCTAGTCTTTATGTGTAAGTACTTGTTAGAGATGGGCACTTTATGATGAGATATATAACTTTTTAGTCTTTGTTTGGAAACCCTGTTGTCCTTGTAAATGCATTGTAAGTAAATAATTAAAAATTGTTTTATTATTGGGAGAGAGCTTTAAGACTAGGCCCTTTTTACTAAAAATATTAGTTGGCAACAATATGAAGCATTCTATTAAACAATGTACATAACTGATACAATGTTTTATGAATTTTAGTTCAATATTCCTCGGGGGGAAATTTAAAATACTGTCAAAGATGAAGTTGATGTTTATATCCAGTAAGGAATGAGGTACAGATAAATTGATATGTTCCACTGTCCTTGTTTTATTTAGACAAAATTACACCACTACATGTATTTTGTAGCAATATGGAAGAAGTTGCCAGATTTCAAGGGATGAAGCAACATAAGCAGCTGACCTACGCAGCCAAACAGTTGATTTCAAGAGAGGCATGTTTAATCATTATTAAAAAAAAGGAGAGAAAAATAGAAAAATTGATATAAAAGTATTGTTCTTTCCTTATTTATACATGTATATTTCACTTTAAGTCAAATTTTCATGTTCACATTTAAGTTGAGTGCAGGCATTTCTTTTAATGTGATATTTTCAGATATAGTAAGAAATTTTGATTTTGTAACCTTTATTATATAGTTATTTCTGTATTTTTAGATTGGTTTGGAAAGGTTAAGAAGGAATGAGACTCCAAGTATTAGGTAATTTGTTTAAAAGATGTTATCTTGTTAAATTTTACGATGGCTACTGTCTCGCATGGGTTTTTCTTTGGAATTTTGAAGAAAATTTCAGCAATTTTGAGACTATTACATGCCAAATATTACAAATAAAATAACACAGTTACAATCGCATGTAAGATATTGACAATGTGCCTCAAAAACATATTATGAGACACTTAAATGAAATTTAAAAAAAAAATTTAAGTTTTTCATTAATATTGAAATTTTAAAACATATTTACACTGGTATATGTTTTTCGTACATTTAGTTCCAAGAAGACAAAAGCAGAAGCTGAGAAGGACTTTGTACCGAACCATTTACAGAGACTGGAAGCCAAGCCAGTCATCAACCAAGAGGAGGCGGTCAGATTTCTTTCATTTCTATAATTAGTTATTATTCAGTTCCTGTTATATTTATTTCCAAATGTCTGGAATTATACAATAAACATATTGTATAAATTTATTCAGTGATAAGATTTTTTCTTGTATAAAACTCACAAGTATTGCATCTATTGACATTTAAAAAGATGAAGGAAATTTTGTTTTTAAATCTTAAAAAAAAGGACGATAACTCTGTTTTGACCATGTATTGATTTTCAAGTGATACACTCCCTTCAATGGAGAGACTTTAACTAAATGTTAGCTAGGGATTAAGTAAGGATTTCACAAAGAAACTTACACAATGTATTTTCACCAGATAGTTGTATAATTACTTTCACCAGACATTTACAAAATGTATTTTCACCAGATACTTACAAAATGTATTTTCACCAGATACTCACAAAATGTTTTAACACAGATACTTAACACAATAAAACAGATAAGAAATCTGTATGTGATGAAAATGTCTGTTTTCAGGCTGAGAGAGACTTTTTTGGTCGTGTAATCAAGAGGAAGACACACGAGGCTAAAGCTGAGGACAAGAAAGAGAAGAAGAATGTGTTAAACACGGACATCTGGTTTCACTTTACAGAGGGGTTCTCTAATGCAGTCAGGCGGAATGTCAGGGTGCAGGATTTTATCTGAATATTATATTTATGCATAGTTTATACTTTACACTACATTATTAATGAATGAATTAGAAAAAACATTCATGCTTTGGGTTATGTTTCAGAAGGGAGAACATGATTCTTGTTTGAAATATGTTTGAAGAATTTACTCTGTGGATTAAACCAGAGAAATACCGTTAAATTGAGATAATCCAAATACTGTATAGGGGGAAAATAACTCGCGGTGTTAATATTCGCTATATTCACGGTGTTAACAAATCCGTGAATTCAAGAAACAGTGAATGAATTTTCAATAATCTTCATGTTTTATTTGGAAATTTGAGAATAGACTACGATAGATTTATAAAGGTGTACGTGCAGTCCATGGTCATTTCAGTAATTGCGAGTAGTACTGTCATTCAATTAATTCTAATTATCACGCTTTACTTGAATTCAAATCGGCAGATAATAATTTGTGTTTGTTCAAAAGCTTTTTTAATAGCCAACGCTACATGTTTTATCAATCAAAACACATGGGCCATGGGTTTTGATTACCCGTGCGTAACTAATGTTACCACGTGTATTTGTTACCTGCATTCTCATGCATATATTAGTTCATGTAGTTTTTATTGACATTTTGGTTTTAAAAAATCATTCAAATAAATATCGAACTTACTGACGAAGGAAGTGTGGAAGGATATTATTTCGTACATTGTAGAACTACATAAAAAAGTTTTATTTCCGTCCAGTGGTTTTTTCGCCGCGTTGTATTGAAGATCTCGGGTGCACATGCATTCATCGTAATAGCATATAGGAAAGTCATTTAACGTTTAGGGACTATTAATAACTGCACTTGTGTTAATTAATTATTTATAAAATCTAACAATTTTATAATAACTTAGCCTGTTGTTCGTGAAATAAAGACATAACGCTGATTAATGTCGTTTACATGTAGCTATGGTATGGATTAAATGGAGACAAGGGAAGTAACTTTTATTACATACCAAATTCCGCGAATTCAAGAAACCGCGATCGTGTCAGATGAGAGAAAAACGCGAAAATTACAACCCGTGAAATTAATCCCCTATACAGTAGATGACAGAGATTTCCTTTAGGAAAGTCTAATACAGTCACTGGGCAATTTTAGTTATTATGATTTTTAGGAAAGCGTTACTTAATGACATTTTAAGCTCACCTGAGTTGAAAGCTTAAGTGAGCTTTACTGATCACCTGTTGTCTGTCTGTAAACTTTTCACATTTTCAATTTCTGGGCCAATTTTTATCAAAACTGGTACAATGTATCCTTGGGTAAAGGGGAGTTAAAGTAGTAAAAGAGAAGTGCCAAGCCTCCTTCAAAGGGGAGATAATCAAGAAATGACTAAAAATAGGTTCAGGTCATTAAAAAATCTCAAGAACCAAAATGAAACTTGTGTGAAGGCATCCTGGAGTAGTGTAGGCTCTAAATTGTTCAAATCCTGGGAGTAGGTCGGGGTCACAATAGGTATTACAAGGGGGAAATCAGGTGAAAAACTGCAGGACAAGTTACTCAGGCAATGAACCATGGGCCTCTTGTTCTGCCATAATGTCAGGGGCAAATAATTTCAGTTTTAGGGACACTATACCAAAGAATTCCTTGACAAGCAAAATAAAAAGTCATTAGACTTTATTATTTGTGGGAACACAAGACTTAGTATATGTTTTGGATAGAATTCAACAAGCATATGCAAAATTATTGGGTTCCACCCAGTTTCTGTGGCCATGCAGATTAAATTTATAGTATTTAATGTTCATGTTACAATGTCGTTGCTATAGATTTTATAAAACGGGAAAACAAGATAGTGAATGAGGAATATAGATTTGTTGGGATATATAGTCTACTTTTGAAAAGTAATAAACTGTGCGTTTATAATGATGATGAAAGTTGATTGATAGTATGTTGATATAAAAATTTCCAATCAAGAATTATTTCATTGAAAGACATAACCATAATATGGAAGAATACTTTTATTTACAAACACAAAGGAACTTTTAGAAAATTTGAATACACTAACATCAAAATGTGCAACTTTTCAACACATAGTACGATTCTAGGTTAACCTTGGACTTTCAGTAGGGCGTGACTTACTCGTCACTACGTAATTTTAAATTTAAATCTCTCAAATGGCGAATAGATTCTCATTGGTTAAGAAATTAATAACAGCAGCAACTTTAAATTGTTGTTGACACCTTTCTGCCGTACGAATCATTATCAGTGGATCATTGATACACTCAATGACATTTGCGGGAATGTATATTTCAATAGTGACTGAAAGGCTGTGTAGATTCCAGACGCTAATTACGTAACGTCGAGAATACCACGCCTTACTGAAAGTCCAAGGTTAACTGAGAATTGTACTAATACGTGTACAACCATTCCATGCAATTAAGCCTAAGCTTTTTGACATCATAGACAACTGCTTTAAAAACAGAGAGTCATACTAACCTTGTCATTGGGTTGTGCGAAATTATTTTGTTATAAACATTCTGATTGTAAGTGCAGATGTCTAAGTTTCTAATTGACAATATCATATTTTTTTCGAGAACAGATCTTACAATCTGTCGGAATTCCAATGGGTACCTATTGCGACCCATTTATCCATGCAAAAACTTATAAATGAAACGAAAAAAAAAACTGATTTTGGCCCTCAACTCGACATTGTTACCTGTTTGCTTGCTCAAAGGCATGCAGATAATTTTGATGGGACTTTTTTTGGTGTACAAAGATTTTCATTACATTGCAAAAGAGAGGAAAATAAATAAGATGGGCCGGGCATATTTGGCGTGTGATCTGCAGGAATCATTTGTACGAAACATTTATTGTTTAAATGTCCATGATTTGGTTGGCTGACCAAAGCTGGACAGATTTTACAAACACAGCCATAGGATGTTTTTCATTTAGGTTGAAATACCTTAACATTAACATTAATGACCGTTTTTCTTAAGAGGTACAATAACATAGTAATGTTTCATAAAAAAAAAATATAAGATAAAAGGCATAGATGATTTAAGTGTACATGTTCATCAAAGCTTAAGTACATTAGAAGTACATTAGAGATTGGAATTGATTTCGTTCTCGGTGCAACTGAACCAAAATTAATTTGATTAAAATTTTTAATAAATCTCTACATGAAATGAAAATAGCATTGAAACTTGCATTAAAAACAAAATAACGCCCTATGCATGGCTCGAACCAAAACCTTTACACTTCTAGTGCACTAAACTAATAGCCTACCTTACTGAGCTATCACCGCTACACATACAGTTCATTTTAAAAGGACATCATTTACACAGTTGGATTTTTTTGGAAAAAGTTCATTTTTTATGGTCTCTGGGTCTTCTCTCCATTTTTTACAAATGTATATTCATTTCTTTGAATTAAATTGCACACAAATAACATTTCAATATGAAAGTGATGTAGGTACATTGCTGCCTGAGCAAGGGAAGGTGATGATTGAAAAGTTAAAGTGATCACGTTTATCATAGAGCTTGGTTGTTAGATTACCATTAACTTCTTTTTCAAGTAAAATATCCAAATATGAAACAGATGTTTCAGACTCTGTGTTATCTTTTATCTCAAGCTCACCGGGATATATCGTATCGACCTAAGAGTGGAAATAACCATTGTTAATTGACAATACGTCGTCGATATATCGAAATGTCGAGTTGAAGGCCACAACAAGTGTTTTTTTTCTTTTCACTTGTAAGATTTTGGACAAATTCTGCTTCATATGAATACAAAAACAGTTCTGCTAATAACGGGGTGCAATAGGTTAGGTACCCATGGGCATTCCAACAGATTATTCGAAGACCTGGTCTCCCAAAACAACATAGATATTGTCAATCAGAAACGCGTTTCTTTTTGATGTCAACTTCAGAGTACTTGTGTGTACAATCAGATTGTTTTCTCACAATATAATTTTGCAAATGACCAGATTAGTAATTTTACGAGCTCCATTTTTATTGAAAAAGCAGCTATCATTGATATCAAAAAGCCTGGACTTTAATTTATGGTAGGGGATGATTATACATATGATATATAAAAAAGAATAATGCTTAGATTTTGCAAAATATTTAAACTCCAAGCTTAAGATGAAGATATACATGTTGGTACCAAAGAAAGGTCTTGTCACAAAGAATACACATCTGAAGTTTGAAAGCCATACCTCCATCTCCCATCAAAGTTCTAGGCAATGTTATTTTTTGCGGACAATCGGACAACGGGCAGGGCAAAAATACTAGTATACTAGCATATCCCCGAATCTTTGATAACTTCACATTGCTCTGTTGATATCTTTTTAGCCAAAGATTGCGACATTTTGTATAAAACATTCTCAGATTTTCAGAATACTTATGACAAAGACCCTTCAATCCCCAAGAGAGAAGTAGTCTCTTTATTTGATAATGTTATAGCTAGCCAGACTTTTTGCTGAACGCTTCGTAGGTTTATATTAGTTATTACTTATTTTTTCCTCACAGATGACCAAAGCCACAGGCAAACCTTTGATTAAAAAGAAAGCAATGCTTCCAGAACAGGTTTTATCTGCAAATTGCACTTCTAGTGTATACTGGAAGAAATATATTAAGATAAAAACTCAGCTATTTTTTTAAATGTGTAAATATTGTTTTAAGTTAGCTTGGATCGAGACGTCTTCTGTTTCTCGTTTTCCATGTTTTGGAGGGTTTTTGGTCATCCTTTAGGAAGCAATTTAAAAAACATGGTCATAAAAAGAGAATGTATTGTCTCAGAAAGAAAACATCAAAATGGAGGTATAAATTTCTCTTTGACATTAATTTTATCATAAACCGACCCTAGTATTGCTTTACGAACCCATTCTTGCCACCTTCTTGTTTCCACCAAGCTTGAAACTGTTAAATGTATCGTATTGGTCTTGCGTAATTTTGTAATGTTTTTTACCACTTAACCTAATCTAATAATTATAACATTTATGACTTCCACCAAAACGCATCTCACACCGGCCAGGAATTACGACTTTTAGGCGGTGCGCCAAGACTGCGATGGTTGTCCACATTTATGTGCGGCAGGGGTGATTCTCTGACACCCAGCGATTTCTGTAACCCAAGTTTACGCGCCCCTCGGTCCCGTTTTTTGACAGACAATTCAACAAGAACGGATGCGTAATGCCGTTAATTCAGTGCGCGCGCGTGTTGGAAGGTCCCAAATGTGTTGGGTATCCTTTATCATTTTCACATGCCTTTGACGCGATTTTCAATTCTGTAATGGGTTTTATATCGTTTATTGGGAAATAATCAAATGCAATTGGATAAAATGATCAAGTGGTGAATTGCTGGTTCTCTTACAGAACTAGTGAGCTAATTATCGTCTGCTTCTGACACCCGCCTTCCTCTGGATTGGATCAATTTCGACGTAGTTGCTTACTAATCTAATATTAGTGATGTTTTAATTTGATAAGATTTACTTAGGAGATTTCTCTGTATTTTTACAAGGATGTAACCTACTTCTGAATAAAAATGTAGCCGAGAAATTTGATGTCTTTGGGGCTTTTGTGGATTACATTAAAGTGCGCAAAAATATTTAAACATAAGTTAATGTATATTCTCGAAGAAACGAAAAAAAAAATCCCCAAATCATTGGAAGTTAGTTTTTCTACGGGAAAAGAAAGAAAAATTAGAAATCTCTTACATAAAATCAATGAAGGCCGATTAATTTGCATCAATACTAGGAAGCCAACAGTTTGAACTCTTTAAAGGTTAAATGTCGGTAGGTCGTCTTTTTGTAGTATGTTAAAGACCATGGTTTTTTGCATGAAATATATGGAGGTAACGAACAGTATTCAAGCTCAAAGGTCCATTATACAATACAAAATTGGAGCAGAGCAAACACGGACCTCTGGAACATCAAAGGTAGGATCAGGTGTCATGGAGGAGTGGGCATCCCCTGCCGACCGGCGTGTTCTTTGATCGGGAAATAACGAGAAAAACGTCGACAATCATGGCCTAACAAATAGTATGAAAAAGTTCAGTCAGCTTCGAATAAATGATAGATTATATTCGTTGACAAGGTCATTGTATTGACCATAGAACTTACGAAATGATGACTTACATTTTTTTATTCGATAGCCAACTCACCTTTTTGAGTACTACAGTTTGTGCCCTGCAGATTGCGATATGGCTTCAAAATGTTCATTCTCACCAGCTAATAAGATGAATAAGTTGAATAAGTTTGATTTTTATATAAAAACATGGTTTCTGATTTCTTCCTACACTTTGAGCAGCCGTTTGTGCCCTGCATGCAGATTGCGATATGGTTTCAAAATGTTATTCTCACCAGCTAATAAGATGAATAAGTTGAATAAGTTTGATTTTTATAAAAATTATAAAAACATTGTTTCTGATTTCTTCCTACACTTTGAGCAGCCGTTTCATCTCTTTTTTGGCATACAATAGCATGTCGGTATCCTGCAGACTGCAATATTGTTTCAGAATTTTCTTTCTCATGCAAACCAGAGCTAATAAGGGGTAAAAAAATTATGTTTTTGTATGAAACATTTTGTCAGATTTCTTTATGCAGCATCCCTGGCGATGTTTATGATATGAATGATTGTGTCCTGTAAACCTGGTTTCCAGAAATCGCCATTCTTTTCTTCAGTAGCGAAATTATATTTAACAATATAATTAGTAATGTCCTGGAGATGTGAGGATGAATAGGGGTGTTCGAATACTAGTATTCATTTTCACCATAAGGGCCAAATGGGTGACGCAAAATACCTTATTATAGAATAAAACAAAATGAAATAAATTTAAAAAAAAATAAAAACCATTTTCCCAAAACTCCAGGCCTCTTATATTTTAAGCAGCATACAAACCATCTTTTGAAATATTATAAGATTTTGTTATATTCAAAAACTGTTCAAAAAATAAAGAAAATACAAATAAATTTGTGTTTTATTTAATTCTTCAATTCTATAGTGAATCTATATGAAATGATTGATTTATTGTACACATAGAGAGGCCCTCAACAGCAGTGTATTTCACTCATACGGAGACGACACCACTTGCTGGTGGAAGAGAACAAGATTTTGAAAGAGCTAGGAAACATCGGCACTTAGGGCCATGGAGCAGTGAGGGATCTTTTCTTGCCAGCACACTACTGCGATACGGGACCTCGGTTTTTACAGACTTTAAAGTGTAAATTTTCACTTTACGTCCCACAGTGAGATTCGTAAATTTTACGACTTTAAAGGGTAAAATTTACACTTACTTCGCAACTCTACAGCAGACGCTCTAACCACTGCGCCACCTATATTAAATAAAAGACTAATGATTTTAACTAATGAAAAAAATATAATTATTAATATATTTAAATAATTATTCAAATTCTCAATGTTTCAAATGATGGTATCATTAATCATTTCTTTTTATTTTAGTAAAAAGGTCAGGTCAATGTCATTATGGTTTCCTTTAAAATGCAATTCAGATGAAAAACAATTGCTGCGAAATATGCAAGTGCCATGTACATTATTTTGTGTTTTCTTTTTCTTTTTGCATAAAATATAAAAAACGAACAGTAATCCATCTCAAAATCTATTTAGACAATACAAATTGGGAATAGAGAAAAACATGGACCAACAAAAACACCGGAGTTAGGATCAGGTGCCATGGAGGAGTAATACCCTGCTGACCGATCACACCCACTGTCTGCTCCTTGTCATGACCAGGAAAGCGGTTATAGTCTTATAATTAGTATAAGAAACAAAAAAAAAAAAAAAAAAAATCCAAAAAAAAAAAATTTCATATCCGCAAATTTACAGTTTAATTAATCTTTTAAAACAGTTAACAAGAACTTAAGCTAAATACTTTAAATTAAAACATATATGATAACCTGTATTTCCTCATTGAGATACTAATTGCACTAACAAACAGTAACCATTTGTAAGCCAATAAAATTCCATTAAACAATTTTCTGACAATTCAGTTTAAGATTATATCACAATTGTGTCACTCTATATTATCAGAAAAAAATCAGATGCCATGGAGAATATAAGCATCCCTTCCGACTGTGTCACATGTGCATGTATGTTTGATATGCCTTCACTTTATATTCAAAGAAAAGTTTTACTTTAAAAAACAAAACCAGGAAAAATCTCTGTTGGCTTACAATGTCAATAATAAGTATATAAATACATGTATTTCAAAGTAAATTTTAAAAACGCCAAATCAGCATTTGACTCAATGATGAATTGAATTTGCTGACAAGGTCATTGTATTGACCATGTAACTTGCTGAATGATGACTTTAAACGAGACTGCTGATATTCGTGTTACATCAAACTCGTTTGTCAATAAATAACCTTGTTGTAGAAATTGTTCATACGCATGCCAGTGGATTGGCCACACATGCAGAAAGGCCCAAAACAGCATTATAGGCAAATTTTGAACCGGAATCCACAAGGTCAATTTTAGAAAACAAGTTCGACTTTTACATTGCTAGAAAATTTAACAAGATTGAAAGAGCTAGAAAATATTGGAACGTTCTGGAAAATGTACAGATTAAAGTGTAAAATTTATAACTGACCATAATAGAGCAAGGTAAAATGTAGGGCAGAGTGTAAAATTCATATGCTCTACGGGTAAATTTTACGAAAATGTAAAATTTACAGGCTGTATTTTAAGTAAAGTGTAAAATTTACTCTTTAAAGTGTAAAATTTACAGATTAAAGTGTCAAAAGCAACCCAGTATGCTTCATAACAATCCTTACAAACAAAGATACATACCGGTGTGGATGTAAGAACATGCTCTTGCGTGTTGAAGCAACTGCGAGATATATAATCCCCGTATGCAGATGATAAGGCTATATTGCTATATCAGAAAGGGAAGTTGACGATTGTTAAGTTAAAGTCATCACGTTTATCAAAAAGCTTTGTTGCTAGATTGTTAGACTTGTTAAATTTGTTTAATTTAAGTGACCTTTAAAAGCGATTTGTATGCTTCATGCATATACATAGATACAAAATGATAGAAAAATAACAAGTTCAACCTTTAAATAATCTCACTTGAAATCACAAGATTTTACCAAAATCATGTTGCTTAAAATTTTTTTTACAACTTTTTGAATTTCTTTATATACAAAAATTTTTCCAGAAAAGATTAAAGGCAGGCTTTTTTGCATATTATTGACTGCTGCTTTTTAATATACAAATGGAGCTCGTAAATTTACTAACCTGGTCATTGGTCATTTGCAAAATTATAAATTCTGATTGTGACACAAGTACTCAAAATTTTACACAAAAAGATAGCTTGAGTTTCTGATTGACAATATCTTTGTGGTTTATATAACAATAGGTCTTCCTGCCATCTTTTGATATTCTCAATTTTTTCCAAAAAATGCACCCCGTTATACCTTTTTTTGTATTCATATTTTGTTAAACATAATTTGTGCAAAATCTTATGTTAAAATAATGTAAAAAGATGATGTGAGCAATTTGAAAACCATCTATCCTTTTGTAAATAATCCAGAAGTAAAAAAATATAGATTACATGATTGTCAATTATTGCAATGGTTAATTTCTTTGTTTTATATGTAAATATAAATATATCTTAGTGAGTTTGATTATAAAGTGTTAATCCAACTTACATTATTCCCTTTCTAGAAACATTTGTTTCATTTTTAATACGGTGTATTTTATTATCCCAAATAAAAAAGAAGTTAATGATATATATAACAATTCCAAAACTTCATGTGATAAACCGTAAACGTGATGATTTTAACTTTCTATCGTCAACTTCCCTTACTTAGGGGATGACCATTTGATATATACAAAAAGTGGTGTGAATCAGATATGGATACTTAAAAATTCCAAAGAACTTTTGGAAATAAATAATTTTCCAAAATGTTGAAAATAAATTTTTCAACCTTATCACAACCACCACAGAGAAAATAAATAATCTTTTTGACCATGACTTCTGATAATTAAATATTGTAAAAATACCTTTTTTATTTGCAAAATTAAATTAATCTACACACAAGTCTTCAATTCAAAATTGTGTGTATTTTGCTTTCTAATGAACGTCTTTCGCTGAAATTTTAGAACCAAATAGTATTTAAAATCAAAAAATATTACAAATACTGGAATATTTTCTGTCAGTTTATCAACATGACAATGTGCACTTAGTAGGTGTGATGAATAACTTTGAAATACAAACCAATTCTTATACACCACAAAAGATAAATTTTGTTTATAATTTTTCATTTATTTTGACTTTCACAAATAAATTAAAAAAAAATATACACTGGCAAAAACTGATTTTGACGTCAAGGGCGGAGCAGCCAGCAAACGTAAAATTTTGTGTATCGCAATGTAGAACTCTTTTCCAGACAGGGCGACCTCCCTTAAAATTTCAAAGTATATGATAAAAATAATAATAATGTGTTGCCATATATACTTTTTTTTTACAATTAATTCAATATTTTTGTGCAACCATAGTTTTACTCTTAAAATACACAAAAACCCAAGAGTTCCAGTGTTGCAAAATCGGCACTTCCTAAGGCCCTTTTCATTCAAAGAAAATTTTATGACTTAATAAGAGACTGTTTGATTTTTGTAAATTAACCAATTCCTACAAAAATTTTACTCTCATACATATTGAAAAACCTAAGAGCTTGCATGTAGCTTTGCTCCCGACACTTTTCATTCAAAGTAGGAATTACCAATATTAATTATGTTTAATTTGGTTCATAAAAACCAATTTTCATATAATAGTGCCTTTATGGTTTTAATGTTTCAATAATTTCCGAAACCCCAAGAACATCAAAAGGATTCTTGGGTTTACTCCCTTGGCCTCCACCAGGGCTTTTGTCCAGGACCCACTGGGGAATTTCCATGGGTACCAATTGGCCCCATTAGCACCTTTTTTTGTATTCATAAACAAAGTTATATCTGCAAAATCTTATGCATGAATCCTGTATCCGAATATGGTATATAAATGATAAAGTATTTTAGAATCAATTGATCAAGGTACGGTAATTTCATAGAAGAATATAAATAATCTGTCATCTTTTTCATAATTTTGAAAATAAATAATCTGTCCTCAACAGTCATGAAAATAAATAATGACTTTAACTTTTCAAAAAAATTTGCCAACTTATGCAGCCCCCCCCCCCCCTCAGGATCAAATGGTCGTCCCAATTTCTAAAAAGAGGTAAATTATTGACAAATAACTTGATGAAACAATATACCTTCATCACCTGCGCATGGAAAAACCTAGTGAATTATATATGTTTCTCAGTTGATTCGATACGCAATAGCATTCTCTACGTGTAAACAAGTTCTAAAACGAGGTAAATTGTTGACAAATAAGTTGATGAAACAGAAATATCAACATTCATCATTTCGTAAGTTCTGTGGTCGATACAATGACCTTGTAAGCAAATAGAATTTATCATTGAGTCAAATGATGTCTGACGTTTTTCATACTAATTGTTTTTCCATTATTTATACACTGAATTAATGACGGATTTTCCGTTATTTCCCGATCATGACAAGGAGCACACAGCGGGTGTGACCGGTTGGCAGGGGATGGTCACTCTTCCATGGCACCTGATCCTACCTCTGATGTTTTGGAGGTCCGTGTGTGCTCTGCTCCTGTTTTGTATTATTTTATGGACTTTTGATCTTAAGTACTGTTCGTTATCTCCATGTGTTTCATTTATATGCAATTTCTGGAGTCTAGTCTTTGAATAATCAGTTGGAACTCACATCGAGCCCCGTTATAAGTAGACCTTGTTTTGATAATTACACTCCGCAGATTTATCGAAAAATTCCACAGTATTTTGATATGGATTTCAAATCAGCATTATATAACGAAACGTTTTTTATAATTAATATTCATTTTCATTGTTGTGATTATATGATATATATTTTAGAATTTGAAATAGAAATACTCCTAAAAACCTTACATATTTGTTTTATGTTTGGATATATTACTAGAAAAACATTTTGATGATAAGTATAAACTTTATGATAAATGTGATGACTATCTATATCAGCTTCTTAATTAATGTAACAGAATACATGTACCAATATCAACTGTATATGGAATTTATGTTTCCTAGTTGAATTGATACCCAACAGCATATTCTGTGTACGAACCATTTTTAAAACGAGACTAGTTGTGGATAAATAAGTTCATAATACGATATTTTGTTATTTCTACAGTCGTTACAATGTCCTTGTCAGCAGATACTATCTATTATCGAGTCGTATGTTGACTATGATTTCCATTCAAAGTGTAAAGCCATTATTTTTACACTAAACTTTCTACAACTCTTTCCGCACACCCGATCTCATCTAATATCGCAAGACACGAAGGGGATACTTACTTTTTATTGTTCATCAACCAGAATATATATAATTTTATTCAATTTATAAAGTCTGACCTTTATTAGGTGCTTTTCTAAAATTTGGTATTTTTAACACGTCTATCTGATGTTGTCCAAACTACGTAGTATTTTCCCGAATATCATTGATGTAATTTTCCAGGAACAATACAAAAACCACATTACTAAGCGAAATCTCTGTTATTCGAGCACGTGTATTTTCCCCTCACCTGATCACTCAATTTGTAGTCCTATTCAGACTTAATATGATTTTACGACAAAATTCACTTACAGGTAATTATTTCTCTAATCTCTATGTACGAGCGCAGTCACTACCTGCCGAATTTGAGATTAAAATTTTTAGTAACAAAGATCCCCCGGTCCCAAGGGGACTGTCATAAAAGATTTATTTTTTTGCTGCTAATATCTTCATTTAGTTAAGGACGTCAGCGCGCGGTGTCCCTATAGTTGTTCTCATTATTCTCAGTAATGAGACTCGGATTTTGTGTTTGTAAATTTATCCTTGGTCCCTAATCTAATACACAAGTCATATTATTTTAATGATTTTCCGATTCAAGATCACGATACATGAACATCCGCGTAAGATAAATGCTTGGTCCCCCGATAACCCTCCAACTCCCTGGTGGATAAATCCCGGCAAATGGTGTACATATTAATTTATTAATGTAAAGATGGCAAATTACATTATGCTTCGTTAATTTGTATAAAAAAATTCTAAAGCCTATTAATCTATGCTCTTGTGCAACGTGATAGAACTTTGTTCAGGATAAATAGAGATCGGGATCGAACCATTCCCAGCAGAGTGGGGAGATATTAGTGAGGCACCCGGGAAAAAAAGATCAAGAGTCTAGATTCTGTAGTTTATAATGCAAAACAAGAATTTAATCAGGGGCCTTAATTCCAGGTGAGGCGACATTAAACTCGACACAATGTGGATTTTAGATACTATCAGGTTTTTCTTAATTGCAAAAGATAATCTGAGTATGAAGTCATCCGAAAGAATTTAATACAGAAAATGCGATACTTGTTTTTTTTAAATTCTCGTTTAAAGAACAAACAAGAGAATGATATAGCACTCGGAAAACTTAATATGTTTATTGATTAAGTTTTAGGTTATTTCGTACATGACTCTCAAAAGAATAAAAAAACATATCAAGCTATATATTTCATTTAAATCTTTTTTTGAAGATAGTAGTTATTCTCATATTTCGGAGGAGGAAATCTATCAAAGAGTGAGAAAAAAAATCTATGCTGAGTGAAAAATAAACAAATGAAATCCTTTTTATAAAAAAAAATCTTTGAATTTGATGCTATCGTAAGAAATCATAGAAAAAAAATTACACTCAGTTATTTGATCGGTCAAGTTTTTTGCAAAAAGGAGGATGACGACAATTTAGATATTTAAAAAGTAAATAAAAATAAAATTGTTAAAAACAAAACACTAACATAACTAAAAAACATGTATGGTCGAGGGGGGGCTAGAAAGGTTGATTATATTCATACAAAGTGAAACTGGGAAAAAATTAACTTATAGAAAAAGTTGGACCAGCCAATCTTCCGCACCCTTCCCAACTTCTTAGAGAATACGCACCTCTCATATAATATTTCTAACAGTAGTACATGTGTACATGTATACATGTACCTATCTTGAAGATCGGCTTTCTTCTCTAAAATCTCTCACTCCTCCGGAAAATAGGCTCTAAAGAAGAATTTCACCCACGGAAAATATCTCTAGAGTAGGATTTTCCCTCACAGAAATCCCACAACAGATTCAATTTTCTCGGGGAATTCCTATTTTGTGTTGCTGAGGCCTTCAATTCAACATTTACGCAATAAATGTCCATTTACTGTAACAATGAAACATATGGAGATAACGAACAGTATTCCAGATCAAAAGTCCTTAAAACAATACAAATAGGAGCAGAGCAAACACGGACCTCCAAAACATCAGAGATGGGATCAGGTGCCCTGGAGGAGTGAGAATACCCTGCCGACCGGTCACACCCGCCGTGTGCTCCTTGTCATGATCGGGAAATAACGAAAAAATCCGTCGTCAATTCAGTGTATAAATAATGGACTAACAATAAGTAAGAAACACGTCAGTCAGCATTTGACTCAATGATAAATTGTATTTGCTGACAAGGTCATTGTATCGACCACTGAACACTGAAATTAAAAATCCAACAAATAAACAAACAAAAAATTTACAATTTAGATAATACGGTTCACTTACTTGTCAAAGCATGCAGTCAAAGCATGTTTTAACATATTTCAGAAGAACTGGAAATGAATACGACAAGACTAATGGTAATCCAACTTATACTCAGGGTTCCCTTTCTGAAGAGGACAGTCTTCGAAATCATGTAACATTATGTCAATTTTTAATATTTTTAAATTTTCCAACACGGAAATGGAATTTGAAGTACTATCCAAAAATTGATTTCTAAACTACATGAAAATTTTTCACAAGAAAGATATAAAGCGGGTTCCACTTATTGTTTTACGAAGCCTCTTTCAACAGCAATACTAGTGAAGGATGCCAAGTCCATCATAGTCCCGGTACCAGATTCATTCTCCGATGTTTTTGTGTAAAAGCTCTGCTTCCGATTTCTGTTGCCTCAATTAACTTTGGAACATATGTTTACTGTTAGTTATATTTATTTTTTATATAGTCACAATAACGGTCCAGTCTCTGTTATAATAAAGGATTATTTGCATTTATGTACAATAACGATCCTTTACGGTTATAATGAAGGTCCATTACAGTAAAACACATACATTTACAGTTAAAATTAAGATCTGTGTACAGTTCCAATTCAGTCAATTTAAAGTTATTAATAAATTTGAAGAAGTGCATGAATTTTATGACAGACAAACAGAAAATAAACACATGTAAATACATGTAATACACAAATACATGTAAATAATAAATAAATATAATAATTAAAAAATGTAAATTTTTTAATTTACATTTTTACAACATTTTTACAACAATAAAATGTAAAAAAAAAAATACCCATAATAATAATAAAATAAATAAATGAAATAAATAAATAAATATTGTAGTATATAAAAAAATAAATATGAATCAACTTGGGGTGAGAGAGAAGCATCAATCAAATGCATTGCATATTTTAATAAATTATGCTCAATACATTCAATTTCGTAGTTTGTAATGTGTATTCTGTGGATGATGGAAACAGTAAAAAGGGTACATAAATGATGCATAACAAACAATTTTTTTTATTGCAGGGACATAATTAAAAAATTGAATTATAAAACAATCACAATACAATAAATTTAACAGACTCGAATGCAAAAACAACACTTTCTAAAACCGAAGAAAATTAGTCATGAATTTTTTTGACGCCAGATGGCGTGTACTACATGGATCTGAATCTTTCGCTAATTGGGTGAAAAACTAAACAAAATACGCCTGTAAAATATGAAAAACCAAAAGAAAACATTTTGGTGTTGGGCTGATGCATATTAGAAAAGTAATTCAATTTGCAAAAAGATATCGCAACTTGTTTATTTCTTATCCAGCTTGGTAATCCAACTTATACTCATAGTTCCCCTTTTAAGAAGGAAATTCTTCAAAAACAAATGCCATTTTTTAATATTTTTAAATAATATCCCAAACAGCCAAAATGAATTCGAATTTCCATATCTATATTGGATTGCGAAACTTCACAAAATCCTTACAAAGAAAAATGCAACAATATATTCGAGAAGTGTTGTAAATCAGATGCGGATACTTAAAAATTCCAATTCTACATACACGTACGTAGAGCATGCTTTTGCGTATTGAATCAACTGAGAGGTATAAACTCCGTAAGCAATTCTTGAAGGTATATTGCTGCATAAGTAAGGGAAGTTGACGAGTGAAAAGTTAAAGTCACCAAGTTTATCATAAAGCCTGGTTATTAGATTACCATTAAGGTCTTTTTCTAGTAAAATATCCACATATGAAACATGTTTCAGACTCTGCGGTATTTTTTATCTCAAGCTCATCGAGATATATCGTAAAGACATGAGAATGCAAATAAATATTGTTAATTGAAAATACGTAGTCGATTTACTAGTATCTGCAGCTGTTAATGTCGAGTTAAAGGCAATAGCAAGTGTTCTCTTCTTTTAACGCTAAAGGTTTTGGATAAAACCTGCTTCGTATGAATACAAAAATTGTTTTGCTTATAACGGGGCGCAATTGGTACCCATGGGAATTCCAAATAGTTGGAAGACCTGGTCTCAAAAACTATATAGATATTGCCAATCAGAAACTCAATCATCCTTTTGATCAGTTGTGTGTACAATTAGAATGTTTTTGAAGAAAATAATTTTGCAAATGATCAATGGCAGGGTAAGCAAATTTCAAGTTCCATTTTTTATTGAAAAAGCAACTGTCAATGATTTAGAAAAGCCTGAACATTGATATATCGTGGGAAATGGTTGTGTATAAAGTTGAAAAGTTGTAATTTTTTTAGGGTGTTGATTTTGAAAAAATCATGTGATTTCAAGTTTTTCAAAAGCTCCTTGGAATTTTTAAGTATCTACAAGGACCTACTGTATCTTTATGTGAATCTTTTTCATGGTCTAATACTTAGTATGAAGTATGAAAACATGCTTCAATATGAGCTGGTGGATTCTCCGGAAACTCTGGTTACCAACGCCAACGATTCCTTCATGTCCTGAAGACTAAGCGATATAAAGCCACAATTGATTTGACTCTGAGTGGTGTTCATATTTAATCTAATTGCAGGACTGTAGATTAAATAAGATAATTACAAATTGATTGGGATATGGCATCAATTCTCTGATGACAATTATCTCCATTCAATTCAATTACCAACACTTACATAAATTGATATTGTTTCACTTGAACGGCGTATCAGGTATAAAATTAGTAATTTAAGAAAGATTTGATTCTTTTAACCAAGACCTCGCCATATTCTTTTGGGAAGATTAGACTAAAATACGCAATAGACAGGAAAAAGAAAACAGGAATTCTTTAAAGGTGGAACCAAAAAAAAGGGAGAGAGAGAGAAAAAGAAATGTGTTTCCGTAAACCTTAAAAAGAATGAAAAACAAATATTCAAGGGGAGGAATATGCTGAACATATCTTACTGGGGAAAAAATGATACATGGAAATGAGAATAAGATCTGTAGAATTATTTATTTACATCTTTATAATAAATACACTAAAATGGGATTAGTAATCCATGGATATTTTTCATACAGAATATTCTTAATACAACGGGGCTCTGTAATACTAGTATTTGGACTAATCAAAATTTTCATAGTGTTAAATGGATTGCAACAGCAATAAACCAAAAGCTCAAAGACCAGTTTTTACAGAAATGGTATAGTGATACGAATAATTCTAGTAAAGGTATTACATACAGAATTTTTAAAACAAAATTTGAATGTGAAAAATATTTAACTATTTTACCAAGAAAATTTAGAAATATCTTTTCAAAATTCAGAACAAGTAACCATCGTCTTCCAATAGAGATGGGTAGATGGAATAATGTTGAAAGAAATGAGAGAGTGTGCAATTTATGTAATAATAATCAGATAGGAGACGAATTCCATTATTTACTGGAATGTAATGCATTATATAGTACCCGAAAAGATTTTTAGTCGCAAATATACTATGTACATGTACATCCAACTATAATAAGATTTTGTAACTTGATGACAAGTACAGATCCATCATTTTTACTACAATTGTGTATATTTATTACAAAAATTTTTGACTCTGTCTGTCCTCCTGTAATTTCTTCTCGTCCATAATTATTGTAAATATGTATATATGTACCTCGTGTACCATGTATATGGTTTTTTGAGAGAATAAATGAATGAACACATCACAATAATAAGCAAAATCAGTACAATCTATAAGTATCACTGTAAACCTCTCTTTTTTTATGAGAAAAGCGGTAAAAGAAACCATCAAACTATTGATTTCTAAACATTAGAAAAGTGTACAAATTATTATATTCAAATCATGAAATTTGTGGGTTTTTTTTTTAAATTTAGATGTTTAGTTTCTACCAAAGTTCGCTAGGTGATTCCTGTTAATTACACAATGATAATTACCAGTCTTGAAGTATGCAAAGGACTGAAGATTATATTCATTTACACAATTAGTATTTTCTTCCTCAGACAACATAGAGTAGTAAACTTTCAGAAAGAAAAATAGAATTTTAAAATTACTAAAAATTCAGTCACACTCTCTTACAATTCTTTATTTTCCTATAATTTAATATCATATTATATTTTCTCTCACGACATAAGTGTTTTTAAAAATATAATTTACAAAAGGAAATTAAATCTGTCTCAATTGACTACAAATATCCAATTTTTTAAGGAGTATTTAGCATGATACAACTTTCAGATGTGTCATCCCAATAGCATATAATCCCGTACCAGAAATCTCTAGGTAATCCAGAGTTTCATCTCGTAAAATTGGATTATATTCAGCTAGATTATTAAATTAGAAATAATTGAGTCTTCATATTAAACGATAATTACATTTAGGAAAAATAATGACAGACAAATGAAATTCGACAAAGCATCGGCGAGCATTATATGAAATTGTACATTCTTAAAAGTATCATGATAAATATAGAAGATTTCAAGCCGAACGTGTTTTTTGAATTCAAACAATAGGGTAATAATTATTACGTTTAGGTCATCTGATGGACTTTTTTCTATTTTGCATGTGAAAAAATTTCCAAAAAATGATCACATTAGTATGACTAGTTGTGATTATTTTAAACTACTTCACAGAAAACAAAACACTCGTGTATTAAATGCAATTATTTTTCTGCACCAAGTAAATACATGTACAGCTTCTTCTTCCATTCATGCATCTTGTAATTTGCATAATTTTTATGCTTGGACATTTTACAACAAAACGATGATAATGGTAGCTTAACAACAACGCTTCATGAAAAACGTGACTTTAACTTTTCAATCATCATCATCTTCCCGTACTTATGCGTCAATATACCTTAAAATTTTCATCAGCAGACGGGGATGACTGTATTTGTGTTATATTTAGCGTGTTCGATATTTGGCTGAAATTGAATTTTGAACAAGTTAGCGTAGATTTCATTTTGCACATTTTCTTAATGTTCTTATTAAAGTTCATTTGTGCAACATATTTAATTTTGTAATTGAGTTAGAGGAAAGGTACAAATCTATATTATTCTTAGTGCATCTTTAAAAAGAGGATGATATTTATCTTTGTCAAAGGCAATGTGATATAAAAAAAAAATCGTATTTTCAAGGTGTGCATTGCCAGAATTTTAAGAGGAAATTCAGTCAAATCAACACACACGTATAATTGATAAGCATTCTTAAATCTAGATCATGTTTCATTGGAGGCAAGGGCAGTCAAAATCTAGTATGTATTTATTCATGTGTCCACGAGCTGACTTCTAGCGGGATGATTTTCTCGGGGTTATACGAAGAACCCTTTGAGGGTAGCCAGAGAATCAAATTCGAAAAAAAGTGTCTAGACTTTTCTCCTAAAAATAAGATATTTTTCATAAGTTCTGTTTTCGTTGAAGGTTAAAAGTTGTTAGAATGGAGTTTCTTGCATAAAATTGTTCCTTCGCAAGCAAGTTTTTCTTTCTCAAATTATAAATTTTCCTGTATTTGAAAATGGCAATTTATAAACATGTCATAATTGATTTAATCCTGTAAATCTTGTTGCAGATCCATTTTTCTACATTATGAAATATAAATGAAAAATAATAAAAGGCTCCATTTTACGTTAATACATCAACGTCAATATTATGGCACTTTCCTTCATTTATTTCATGCGAGTAGCAAGACCTTGTAACTCTTTATTAAATTATATCATTCTGAGGAATAAATAATTCAGTTTTCATCTTTTTGTTCCATATTTATTATATTGTAATGCATTTCGCTTAATTAATAATTGCATTATAGCGTTAAGGGATATTCTGCGATTAAGCACCAATCCATTGATACGCCGTCGACCCATGCAGAAGGCAAAGCGACAACACAGAGAGATTAGTCTCGTATTTGGAGCCCAGATAACAGAATTAAGATGTCAATGAAAGGTTTTGTACTTGGGAGGTTAAAACGCATATAAAGTGATTATTCTGAAAAGAAAGCTTTGCCACGACTTTTTCAAGCACAATGCAATAAAATGAGTCCCTTAGCAAAGCATGGTGTAAAATTTAGCAAAGAAAATAACAACAAAGGTCGTTATATATGAAGCTTCATAAAACATTGAATTGATCTTTGAATCTTTTTTCTGATATACAGACGCCTATCTGCTGTGAACATGATGTCTCTAGTCATGTATTTATTATTTTCTGTTAGAAGATATTAACCTAATTGAGAAAATTTGATTATGGAACTTAAAGTATCACTAACCTTTACAACAACTTAAAAATAAAAGCTCTAGTAATGTAAATTTTTGTGATTTTTGGAAATAGGTATTCCAACATTTTTTTTGGAATTCCAGTTCGTACCAAATGCGGCATAGCGCTCTTTTACAAGAGAAGAAGAAAACACTTGCCTTTAAATCGACATTTAGATAGGATATGGAGATAACGAACAGTATTCAATATCAAAGTTCATTAAACAATACAAAATAGGAGCAGAGCAAACATGGACCTCAAAAACATCAGAGGTGGAATCAGGTGCCATGGAGGAGTGAGCATCCCCTGCTGACGGGTCACACCCGCCGTGTGCTCCTTGTCATGATCGGGAAATAACGGGAAAATCCGTCGTCAATTCAGTATATAAATAATGGACTAACAATTAGTATGAAAAACGTCAGTCATCATTTGTCTCAGTGATAAATTGTATTTGCTGACAAGGTCATTGCATCGACCATAGAATTTACGAAATTATGACTTTAACGAGACTTTTGATATTCTTGTTTCATCAACTTGCTTGTCAATAATTTACCTCGTTTTAGAAGTTGTTTATACGTAGGTTAGATCATGCTCTTGCATATTGAATCAACTGAGGTATATACACTCCGTATGCAGGTGATGAAGGTATATTGCTGCATACGTAAGGGAAGTTGAGGATAGAAAAGTTAAAGACATTACGTTTATCATATAGCTTGGTTATTAGATTACCATTAACGTCTTTTTCAAGTAAAATATCAAAGTATGAAAAAGATGTGTCAGACTCAGTGGTATCTTTTATCTCAAGCTCACCACGATATATCGTATCGAAGTAGGAATAGAAACGACCATTGTTAATTAACAATACGTCGTCGATATATCTAAATGTCGAGTTGAAGGCCACAACAAGTGTTTTCTTCTTTTCACGCATAAGATTTTGCAAAAATTCTGCTTCATATGAATATAAAAATAGGTCTGCTAATAACGGAGCGCAATTGGTACCCATGGGAATTCCAATAGATTGTTGGAAGACCTGGTCTCCAAAAATCACATAGATATTGTCAATCAGAAACTCAAGCATCTCTTTGATGTCGACAATGTATTTTCAGTTAACAGTAGTTATTTCCATTTACTAGTATATGTCGACACGATATATCTCATTGAACTTGAAATTAAAGACATCACAGTTTGACACATCTGTTTCAAACTTGGATATTTTACAAGGAAAAGGTGTAAATGGCAGCCTAACAACAAAGCTTTATTATAAACGTGATGACTTTAACTTTTCATTTACTTACCTTACTTATGCAGCAATATAACTTTATCATCTGCATACGGGGTTTACGGCTTTCAATTGATTCGATACTCAAGAACGAGGTAAGTTTTGACAAACAAGGTAATGAACCAAAGATATCAACAATCTCATTTCCTTAAAGTTTTCATTTCGTAAGTTCTATACAATTACCTTGTCAGCAAAATTTGATTACATTTAATACAATTTATTATATGTTTTTCATACTAATTGTAACACACCGAAAATGGCGTTTTTCTTTATTTACTATCAAAAAACGTGGGGGTGACAGCTTTTACTTGCACTGATCCTATCCTCAGTATCATTTTAAAAGTGTTTGCTCTGCTCCTGATTGTATTGTTTGAATGGATTTTTCAGCTCGAATACTGCTCGGTGTCACAAGATATTTCAATTATATTTGTACCCCAGTTCCTCACCAATTCAAAATGACAAATGTGAAGAGAACGAACAGTGATCATTCTAAAAAGGCAATTTAAACAAATAAACTTTATAGGAAAAGTCAAAACGGACCTCAGAAGGCAGGGGTTGGTTCAGGAGCCATGGGGAAGTCAATATCCTCTGGTCACACTCGCCATGTGCCCCTTGAATAAACGGATAAACCTATAAGATACAAGTTAGAATTAACATTTTTTTCATAATATAAATACTTTGTTAAATACAATTCCTGGGCCATTTTTTTTTTCGAAAAAAAAATACATCAAAGAAGATTGTTTCATCTCTTTTCTACAAAAAAATGTATATTACTTTGATTTCAAAATAAAATTAATAAAAGAAAGGGGCGATTATTGGAAAAATTACCTTAATATTAATCTTACGCATATTCACGATTTATGCATCAGTATTGCAATTGAATATTCTTCTTAAATTCATAATAAACAGATCTTGAAGATTCCAACTTTATAAAACACTAAAAATATTTTCATATACTTTTCACTGTAGTAAGACTTTCATCTCGATATTTCATTACATTAACGTCTGCTGCGCTCGCTATTATTAAGTCAAATTCACCACATTTTTCAGCAAAACAAACTAGTGCTAATTGTAACACACCGTTAAAGGCGTTTTTCCTTTACGCTCCCCAACTCCCTTTTGGTGCCATATTCCCTATAAGCTTCATTAAATAAGACAAACTATGCATTTGAGACTTTAGCAACGTTTACCCAGAAGTGATAATTTCATTCAAATTTTAGCATTGCACGCGTGTGTTGAATGCACGTGCGTAATGACCATATAATCTTGTCTTGAAATCTCTAGATTTTAATATACTAAATATCAAAGTATTTGATCCAAAAGTATTTAAAAATATTTCAAGTTATTTTTTATTTGTACCCATTTCACGTGCACGCACGTGCTCAAAATGACATGGTGAAGAGAAGTCCATTACATCTGTTATTCTCAAAAGGCAATTTAAACAAATCAACTGTTATAGAAAAGTCAAAGATTGCAGCGCACGTACATGCACATGTATCCATGTGCATGTTGAGCCATATATTCTTGTAGAAATCTATTATATCTATCAATGTTCACACCCATCCTGTTTGCCCCTTGAAATAAACGGATAAACCTGTTAGATACCAATCAGTTAGAATTGAGATTTTTTTTATATATATATATTTTGTTAGGATATCAATTCATGCCATTTTAAAATTTCAAAGGATTTCGTCAAAAAAAAGAAAGATACAACATCAAATCAGAAGATTGTTTCTTTTTTGACCTCTTTTCTACAAAAAATACTGTATATTACTTTGATTTCAAAATAAAATTAATAAATATTAAATTTCTCGTGTTGCACGCGATTGTTGGAAAAATTACCTTTCATGATATTTTTTTAATCTTACGTTTGATTGTTCAAAATTTCAAATGATTTTATCAAAAAACAAGAAAGATTAGTATTGCAATTGAATATTGCTTGCTTAAATTTGCTATTTTAAACAAGTCATCTTGTGCATACTATTATCTTATTTTATAAAACATTTTGTCTAAAAATATTATTTTCATTATATATTTTCACTTCTTGCAAGCACGTGCGCGCAAAATGACCTTGATCTCTATATATCATTACATTACCCTAAAAAGGTTTCACCTAAGTCGAATGTGTAGTTTACCCCCCCCCCCGGACACACACACACACTAATAAGCTAAGAATAATAATAATAAGAAACAAAACAAACTATGTTGAACATTGTCTAATGTTTTTGTGATTTTTATTGTTCAAGTCCGCCAAGCGTTGCCATACACGGACAGCAGCTGTAAGCCTCCGCAGTTTCTCCAGAAAAACAGAAAAGAAATAATCCTCCTAAATAGATGAAACCTTATTTGCCTATGACACAAGAGGACTTGAATTCCCTAAGCAGATTGATTGTGTCTTTTGTAGCTTACTTCTATGTTTCAGTGTATTCTACTTTATGGTCTTATTCTGTGGATAATTAGGAGGGATCAAGCATCGCGTCCACTCCACTCTTATTCATCAAAGAAGTTTATATCTCTAGTAAAATGAAAATCTATTAGATCCCGGCGCGTGATTAAGTTATAAGTCGAAGCTCTGATAGAATGAGGAGAGAATTAGCTTACGGAGAGTTCTTCAAATTTCTATTGATGCTTTTGAATGTAGAATAATAGAAAAGCAAAGTATAGAAAATTGCGTTATTGTATTATCCTGGAAACACTTAGCGCGCGACAACGTCCGGGGATTGCAATTTTTTTCTTGTATAAGGTAATAATTAAGTAATGAGTACTGATCGAATTCTGTGGTTCCAGAAGGAATAGACCTTCAAAGAAAATATATATCAAGAAATAATAATTGACAATACTGATATTCTTATCTTTTGAAGAAAATTAATATTTAATTTTCTTTGGTAAGTTTCTATACGGTTTTTTGTTGCTGTTTTTTGAGTGAATAGACAAATATTAAAATAAAACATTACTGCAAGTATTAAATTTAAAAAGAAAAGCTGAATGGAAGCATAAAAAATATATCTGTGCTTATATAAGATGGATTTACATATATGTATTAGCATTTAGATATAATTTTAAAAAGTGAAGAAGAGAATGAAAAACAATTAAGAAATTAACTTTTCTTCTAGATCAATCAAGTACAAGTATTTTACAAAACACATCAAACATATAGCCGAGTTAAAACTATAAGAAATGACCTCAAAATATAAAATAAAACATGATTTCTTTAGAAGTGATATATATGCAATTGCATGAATCATGCTTCATACATCATGCAGCACAAAAAAGTGAATTTAGAAAAAAATGTCCGATTAGATTTTTTTGAACTGGACCGAAAATAAAGTCAGCAGCTGATGAAAATAACAGTATTTACTCCACCCCTCCGCCTTCAAATCAACTCCAGGAGAAAATAAAACTTAATTTAAATGGTGTGTTCCCAAAACATAAACAATTAAGGTACATTTGTGTAGCTTTTGTTAGTGTGTAATGTATGCTGCAGAAGGATTTTTTTTTCTCTCTGCGTTAAGTTATCCCACTCATATTTCAATGGTTTAAGGCGCTTTTACGAGACTTATTGGCTTAATACAATCGAAATAATTTTACTGTCCGGACCAAATTAAATGGCTAAGGGGAACTTTTTCTTATCAAATTAATTTAATAAACATTACCAGTATGAAACAAAGACCACTCGCTTCTGAATATGAATTATCGTTTGTTTTACCCAGCTGAGAACAAGTTGTTTCTTTCTTTCAATGCCATAACCTTAATCAAGAAATACTTGTACATATTAGTATATCCTTTATTTTGATCCTCTTTCACTGTGAGTAGTCTCTCTCTCTCTCTCTCTCTCTCTCTCTCTCTCTGTAATATGATATGAAAAGTATTATTCAATATATCACATTAATATTAGATTATTTTTTATTCATTTAAGAATTCTTGTTCTTTTGTTATTTGACTGGTGATGCAGTATTTTTACTTTTGAAAAGTATTTGATTATTCATGAACTTATTAGTAATCTTTGTTTTATTTCAAAGATTTGAAAACATGCTACAAACAAACACAAATTTTATTATATTCTTAAAAACATTATTATTTAAAAAGTGCTTGGTTAAATTTGCTGAAAGGATTTCCTTCAACCATAATAAAATGTTCCATGGTTTGTTGCAATCCTCTTCTGTTTTCACTGATCCGGTTATAGCAAATTGGCAAAATAACCCAATAATGTTATGGCTTTTAAGACTAATAAAGAACAGACAACATATACCAAAATAATAATAAAAAAGATCATTATATTTATCTTTATTATTCTAAATATTGGAAATAATTCTTCAAGTCGGTTATACATAAATACTTTTGTAAAATGGTCATACTTGCTGTCGAGAGTCAGAGAGCACTATCATCATACACATACATCATTCGAAAACATTATTTAAAAAAATCATTTTCATCTCTGTTTTTTTGACATAAATTGAACATTGTACTTAAAACTATTTTGAGAGACTAGAAATTTTTGAGTTAATCTGAATTAAAGAAAATTTCTAAACGCTGATTTAATTAGCTTCTTGTGAACTTCAAGAGCAAAAACATACCACCATTTCTAGATCGTCAATTATCATTCAAATAAAGATGAATTCAAGAGGTCATAATCCAATTTAGAATAACCAAACACATGTATCTGTTCTACAAAGGGAAAATCAAATTATACAATTAATTGTCAATTTTGACCCGCGTCAAGAAACTTGGACGATCAGATGGAAAGCCGTGTAATGTCTCCGCATTAAGACCAACGCACATCAAATGTCGAATCCGACAGACATTTTTGGGCATTATTTTCTGCGATAAATGATTTTTATGGCCGGGAACTTTTTGAATTGGCGTTTATCGGTTACAAATTAGATGATCCATGTGGAGTCCGTTATGGTATTACTGTCACCATGGACGTTCCGTTCCGTAAAAATCCGGAATTAAGTAATCCGACCAATGACAGAGCGGCTCAGGAACATGGGCTGTCACTGCCGATCCTTTCTTATTGTGTCTTCTGCTAGCCCTTCCAACGTGGGTTTGGCTTCGCAGTCTAATTTTCTTGATTAATTGAGGATTACATTCAGAAAACTGAATTATTGGAAGTGGTTTTCAGTCTAAACGAGACCAAATTTCCAATATCACAAATTATTATACAGAGCAAGATTGGCTTTTCTTTCATTGCAAAGCCGACTTGTAAAGGATAAGGCAGTGACTTACGTGTTTCGGATCACTTTTGATATTAGCTATCTGAATGATATCATTAACTCCGTGAAAGAAGAAAACACCAGAAGATACAAGGTAAGATTCAGGCCTGATGTTCTGCAGTAGGCTAGAGCTTGGTACAAATGGCATTTACCAAAATGATTTTATCGTTTATTATTTAGATAATGTTGAGATAGTACATGTACTTACTTGTTCGGTGATAATTTTGTGTTCTGTATTTTTTTCAGTAATGTTTTGCTTCCATTGCCCCCCGGCTCTCCACCCTGCTGCGGCCAGACAGTTTGGTGTAGATTTGTCCTATCAGCACCACCACCATCCTTGTAAGTTTTATTACCTGTCTCAGACATTGGACAAAATTTCATTTCTGTGGATAAAATAAGAATGAAATTCCTCAGTTAATTTTATCAGTGTTTGGAACCATTCATTTTTAGATTTTTTCTTTGTTTATTTCTTGTTTATTGCTTTCTTTACTGTATATTTATTTGTTTTAATCATATTCCTTCAGTTTATCACAAAACGCTCTGTAAAGATTTCATCATGCGGTATATATTCTTTAAACCTACAGAATAAACGAAATTTGACTTTTGACATTCTGACCAAAAAAAAAAATGAATTGAAAAAAATGTCAGTTTAAAGAATGATTGAAAATGTAACAAATTTACTTAGCAACACCATCTCCATGTCGAATGAAAACTTTTACCTTTGAATGAATTTCAGAATGCATTTTCAACAATAAGTACAAAAATGTGCTAAATTTTGATTCTGCCAAAAGAACTGAGAATGAAAAAAGAAAAATCTTTCAAATATTTATAATATATTATCAAATTTAATGAAAGATTTTAAATGCAATTCTCAAAATAAGAATCAAACTTAGTTATAAATTATAGTCCTATAAAAAGGGGCTTGAAAAAAGTGAGACTGTTTTGAGCTTGATGCTGTAGTCACAAATGAGCACGAAAGAAAGCATTTTGGCCAAAAGGGTTCAAGCAGGATGTAAACACTAAGTATAAACATTTTAAAATCAACAATTAGTTTAACAAAAACTCCACTTATTCACGAACTCAAAGTGTTCAACGATAATTCAATACCTAGTGGTGTTACATGTAGAGACTGTCATCTCTCTGAGTTTCTACAGTTCTTGGGGTTATCGGTATGTTGTGCCTTACGGGAAACAGAGTCTTTCTTGCTGTGTCAAGAGGAAGTTGTGATGGGCACATTTACGGGCTAGAAGCTAATCTCAAAAAAATACCCTAAAAAGATATCTTTAAGTATAACTCTTTAACACTCTTGTGAGTTTTTTGCCTAAAGAAAAACTAAGAAAAAAAGGAGAAATGGTACAATACTACAGAGTACAATTTAAAAAAAAAGTTATGATGAACGCAAATATAACCAGGCCCGAAGACCAAGAACTGAGAACCGACTTAAGTACATTTTTTAAAAAATTTAAATTAAATTTAAATTTCAAATTAATATAATTTTTGAAATAATTTTGAAAATGAAACAAAATTTTCCACATGTGTTTAAATTTTTATATCACACAAATTTGCACATTTTTATGCATCTATGTTACATGGATTGAAGATATTAAAAATCAAAATTTTGACTTAAGATTTTTCTCAGTTTATGTATTCTTTCGTTATTTTTTGAATATTTTGCAAACAATATATAACAAGGCAAAATACTTGTATTTTTCTTCTTATTTGATGTTATAATACCTATCTTAGTTATGGACCTATGGACCATTTCATTAGCAAGCATCGAAAAACGAAATTTATAATACTCCGCCAACAAATTTCTTTTTTATATTAAACGTATCTTGATTTTTATCTTTGAGTCTTGATATACAGCATTATATATTGCCCCTTTTCTTGTTTTATAAAACATATTATTGGAAAACTACGGAAAGTAAAGGTGATGTTTCCTGCCAAATGTGTCAACTGAACATTTGCCGTGAAAAAAATGCACTTAAACGATAAAATGAAATGTATTTGAAGATTTCTTACGCTATAGATAATTTTGCAGGTACCGCATGTATACCTATTTGAAACAATGCCTTTACAGTTTTACTTAGAAGAATGTCTCAAATCACGTTTACAGAGCAGCAAAGAAGCTGAATATTTCGTGTCATTCTGTCACAGAACAGACGACAAATGATTCAAAATAAGATGTGCATGTCGCATTGCAAAGACTTGCTTTCATGACGTTGCAGAATTATAAGAATTTTTGTTTGCAGATTATAAGAATGGGTTAAATTCCTGCAGGAGGTGTAAGTGAGGAATCAAGGCAGATTAATCGAGCATTTAATGCAAAAAGTCACGTAACACTTGATTTTGAATATTCAAAGACGATTTTATCCTTCCTTTTAGATATTTTTTTTTCTTTATTTCTTAGAATTTCCACTTTAACCCATGAATACTGACTACCTTTCTTACCAAATGCATATTGTAATAATTAAAATTACCCTTTGGGGAAAACAGGGATCACAGAGCATTTAATATGTTACTTTAAAGAAAATCAACGATATACTATCGTATATAATCAACGAGTAACTTTTACTAATCACCAGGTAGCATCTTAATTTTTTCGAATAAGATTTTAGGAAGTATTAGCTTTCATCACTGCAAGAGAGTACCAAAACTAAATAAACGCAAAAACAAAACGAAGCCTGCTAATTCTTTTGAGATTTCCTTCAATGCTGAAAGTTTAGATAATTATCAGACCCTAAGGACAAGATTCCTATGTAGTTTAGAAAATCATTATCCGCATGTCTTTTGGTATTTTTCTTTCTTATTTATTAAATTTTCGGTGTAAAATCAATGATATGCATTTGCGATGGGCACGGGTTGGCGTATGCGGTTGCCAACGGTCAGAAACCTGTCAACTAAAATTCACTTTGTCTGTCCGATAATGTCTTAAATTAGAGATTTGTACACGACGCTAATGTCATTTATCTATTATACGATTTTACCCCAAAATACGGCGTTTACGATTCTTCTTTATCCAATCAGAAAAATAATCACTAAGTGTGTATTTCTCCCAACTTAGTGGCCTAGAGCGATGAAGACCAAGTGAGACTAATTCCTCTTGGCACGCGAAAGCGCGCAAATGGGGAAATAAGATGCTGCTTTAATAATATTTACTTCCAGTAATATGGTATCCCCACAGCACTTTGTATAATGATTGGCCGTGCCAATATTGAATTAGATTACCTTTGAAATTTAATACCTCATAGAAGACAATTAAGGTAATGATGGGGACTAAATGTTATTAAAGCTTTCTGAATATTAAATCTAAATAAACCTGTACCTGTCATTAACACAAATTGATGCATAGGGTGTCACAAGAAGGAAGCCCATTCCGCGCCATTATACCTTATAGACCAAGATCATCAGACACGTTCAAACCCCTAAAGAGGTTTATTATATAAAACGAAATTCCATTTAATGGAATAGTATGTGATTTTGTGCATGATGATCAGACTTTGACAGGCGATAAAACTATTGTGTTGTGATAGTCGATCCGTCAACAAATTATTCCTAATGTCCATCATTCTAGAACTACAAATATTGCCCAGATCTCTGGGAATTAGGGTAAATATAGACAATTGGAGATGCGCTTAGCACCCGCTAGAAATCGGTAGTAATTTTCTATGCATGATCTATCTTAATTGAATTAGGAGTCTCCCATTGATCGGATTTTGCATAGTTTAGTAACGATTCTTCCTTTATTGTCATATTAATGGCAATTTCATTGACATTTTGACATGGATATTTCCTGACACGAAACCGAAAAATATCTTCCTTTTAATATCTATATAGAGTATTTATCTGCTACATGTATGTTCTGTGTCGGTATAATGTAATTGTACACACTTTTGATTAACAAAGAACCTTATTTTTAAAGGGGAAAAACTTTGAAATAAAACTTTTCATTTTCATGTCCTAATCTTATTTTACCTTATTAGTCTTGGGGGTCATGGATATTTCTGAGTGTACAATATAGAAATCGGATCTTTGGAATTAATTTTCTACGTCTATTTTAGATGCTGGATATGGCCTAGGTAACGATTTTCAAGATGACAATTTTGCAAGAAGGAAACAGAGAAGAAATAGGACTACCTTTACTCTTCAGCAGGTAACTAGAAAAACAATGTGCATACGTGGTATTTCAAGAAAAATCTATTCATCTGTATAATAAATTCATTTTTGAAAAATCAAGTTAGTAAGTAAGTATAATTTTTTAAAATATTTTAATGTTTATTTAATTTAGCTAGAGGAATTAGAAAAAGCCTTTGCACAAACTCACTATCCAGATGTTTTTACACGGGAAGACCTGGCAATGAGGATTAATCTTACTGAAGCTCGGGTTCAGGTAAATAGTACAAATATGCACTGCAGAAATTTCTTATCATTAACATGCTGAAAGGCAAAACACTCAAAGAAAAATGCTTTTTAAAGGTGTGGTTTCAAAATCGTAGAGCAAAATGGCGAAAGAGCGAGAGGTTTACGACACAGCAGTCTAAATCAGGGACATCTAGTCAAAATGATGTAGCCGAGGGTGAGTTGTCGGAGGGTGAAGAAACAAAACTTGAGGATGAGTTGGAAGTTGAGACAGTAACGAGCACCGAGTTAACCTATGAGAATGATTCGCAAGCTGCAAAACTTCTGGACGTTATTTCAGGGGAGAATGAGGGGACCTCGTCAGAAACTAATTGTTTTAAATCAGACGAACATACATCTCAAAAGGAAGAAGAGTCCTCAGATTTAGAAATCTCAATCTCAAATAAAAATGAGGACGAGAGTCAAAGAATAAAAGAAAAACCAGAAGATGCTGATAGTGATAATGTGATTGTTACAAATGACGTCAAGGACGAAGACAATGATGACGTCATACCCACTCCCAATAATATCCAATCACCTAGCAGAATCCCTAGTTCTTTACCTAGTTTATTTTCTGGAATGCACAACATGTGCTCTTCATCATCACTTTTGATGAGCATGGCCAGCCAATCACAAGACAGCATGCTCTTACAGAAACAGCAACAATTCATGCAGCCCTCTTTTGTTCAGACACTTCTGGCTCTTAACAACAATGTTGTAAACAGACAGTCAATGCTACCATTTATGGAGGGGTGAGTTTCAAACGATTAAATGATTTTGAAAAAAAAATATTCAAAAATTTTAATAGCAAACCAGTTTTATCTTGCTTTTGAATATTTAACATATTTAGGTGTATTAATATTTTCCTGGTATTCTTAAACAATTACAGTAAACAAAGTGACATAAACGGAAAAAATTGCATTGTTATAAGCATAATTCGTTATTTCCGATGAGTAATTAATAATTTTGATAGTCAAGGGGAATGAAAATCGCTTCACTTTGAGCAACAATTCATTATAACATATTCGATATAAGCACGTTTTACTGTACCGGTAATTGGGAAAAAATATGCATTCAACTTTAAACCTGAATGCCAAAAGGTTATCTCCAATCCTCCTTCAGTGATATTTGGTATTTCTTAACTAGAGTTGACATATATTGGAGTAAAGGATCAGTTGCCTTTAAAGAAGTTTATTTGGATAGACATAAATGGAACTCAATGACAAATTCTTGTGTTTTTTTTAGGTCCGCCTACAAGAATTATCTGGAGAACTATCTAAATTCACCAAGACATTACCTTCCTCCAGTTCCGCATCCTGCTTTCAAAGGTAAAGAACCAATAAAAATAGTTCTACTTTAGGCGTGTGGTTACTGTCCCTCTCTCTTATTAAATTAGTAGAATCTACCAAGAATGGCAAAATGCCATGATAGTATAGGGCAAGTTGGTTAATGTCAAATGTTTGACTTGGGAATTCGTAGAAAATATTATATTATCATGATGTGTCTTTCTTTCCACTGAAAGGTATTTTTTTTTCCTATTTAAAAGAAACTATGTTTCCTATACAGTGCGCGTTATTTCTCTTTCGTTTATTTAATTTAAATTATCGCAAACAGTCCATTATCACCTTAACTTTCTTTTCAAATTGATGAAAACTTACAATAAATTTTATTTCTGCAGGATGTTTACCGTTTTGTGGTTGCTGTTCTCGGCCTGGTTGTCCTCCAAGGGTTGTTTCCTCTGACCAGAGAACGTCAAGTGTTGCTGAACTGCGCAGGCGTGCACGTGAGCACTCGGAGTCCATTACTTCTACGTCATCGCTACAAGAACAATTGAATTCTCGGACATGTCCGTAACAACTTTTTACGAATTTTCATATCCCTATCCTAGTATCTATCATTTTTATGAGGATTTGCTTTAAAAAAAAATCCTAAGAGCCATATTATAAACTACAGTGTATCTATAATTATTGCTACTCATCCATATATTTCACAACTGACTGTAAATTTTGTTATTATTTATTAAACATTAAAAAATGACTTTGCTTACTTCATATTTTTATGATACACTTAATATGAACTATAAATTAAAGTTTGAGAAAAATGACCATCGTTTGTAATTTATTGATACTTCAGATTGAAACGAGCACTTTTCAAGGCACCCTTCTTGGTATGAATTTGTGCAATTTTATCTTGATCCTGGCACCTGATCCCACCTCTGATGTTTTGATGTGATTGCTCCGCTCTTATTTTGTAATGTTTAATGAGCTTTTGAGCTCGAAAAATGTTTGCTATCCCCACATATTTCATCTTAAAACATATTTGTAAGTTTAGTAAAAGATTCCCTTGTCTATGATTTGTATCTCACAATTAAGAATGAATGAACCTGATTATTGAAGTATTTTTAATATGAAAATATAACAATACTCATGAATTGCTTTTTAAAAATACACAGTTTTTGCATTTTGTTAAAATAATTACGCAACGTTATCAGAACACCTATAGTATTCAATCTTTATTTGGAGAAGAAATGGGGCTCAAATTTTCTAGACTACGTTGAAAATTAAGCATAACATTGAAAGGTAATATTTCAACTATAAAATTGTAATATAAATTGGTATTTTTTTATTCAATTTTTCAAATTAGTAAGGCAAACTTATTAAGCTGGAGAGCTATTTTCGCTATCTCCAGCATTCATTAACCAGATCCATTCACCTCATTCAGCAGACCAATGTCTTCATTTATAAAATAAAAGTAGGGTGCCCACCTTCAACGACACCTGATCCCACCTCTGATGTTTTAGAGGTCCGTGTAACTGTTTGTCTTGCTTCTGATTTGTATTGTTTAATGGACTTTTGAGCTCGGATAATGTTCGTTATCTCTATATATTTCATTGATAATAACAAGAAACAATGTATTGTAATATAATACAAGTCACTAGATGTTGTTTTCAAACAGCAGTATCCGCATGTGAGTATACTCTGTAGGTGCATTCTCCTCTCAATGTTGGTATCTAGGTCAGATCACAAAAGATATTTTATAGTCTATATAAATACAAACGTATTAAATTGAACATAAGAAGCACTAGATGAGTATATGACCCATGGACATTTTATGTTAGCATTTTATATATAAAACTAGAGACAGTGAACGGGCGATTTTGACAAAGAGTAATCGATCTAAAAATCGATACAAAATTTTAAAGAGGACATGAACAGACCCCTGACAATTTAAGAGGTGAAATCTATGGCAAGCCCTTTTACTATTTATTCGGAAAATAAATTTCATCTGAAAATTACAGAGATATCTCTCATTTTAGAGAGATATCTCTTAAAAATAAGAGATATCTCTCAACTTAAAGAGATATCTCTTATTCTAAAGAGATATCTCTATAAGAAAGAGATATCTCTTAAAGTTAGAGAGATATCTCTTATACTTAGAGAGATATCTCTTTTTCTTTGAGAGATATCTCTTTCTCCTTGAGAGATATCTCTTTCGTGATAAGAGATATCTCTGAACGTTAAAGAGATATCTCTGATCGTTAGAGAGATATCTCTTTCAACTAGAGAGATATCTCTTTCACCTAGAGAGATATCTCTTTCACTTAGAGAGATATCTTTCCAAGTTAAAGAGATATCTCTTTAAGTAAAAGAGATATCTCTCTAAGTTTATCTTAAGAGATATCTCTCAAAGTGAAAGAGATATCTTTCAAAAGGGTCTAAAAGAGATATCTCTGAAGCAAAAAGAGATATCTCTTTATTGCAAAGAGATATCTCTCTTCATTATGTTTATTTAAATTCCATTTGAAATGACTTCTCCCTTTACCGGAAGTGAACTTTTTATTCATTATTCAAAAGCTGAGAAAATTCGGTCCAGAGTCTGTAAGTCTCGTAGTCTCGTTCAACCAGACGCTCGGCTGTCTCCGTGAACTCCGACCAGCAGAGAGTCTGGTAAAGAATCACGTAAGCGTTTGTAACCGTCAGAGGGCGCTATCTTGTTTTCATTTTAAAAATCCTTTTTGTAATCAAACGTTCAAGACGTTTCTTCTGCTTGATTGTGACTTTATATTAATAAACTGGTCTTTAATTAGGGATACCAAACGAGAAATTACAATATCAATCGAAGGAATGTGTATTACGCAGGTAGGGCTACACTACTTTCACTTTTGCTTTCGTACAGAATATTTGCGAGACATAATAAAACACGCTTACCTATAACTGAAGGGCATTACCGTAAATAATTCCTCTCTAACGGTTTTAACTTTTAGATAAATAATTTTCACATCTTTAAGTTATTTTTCTGTTGATTTATCATGTATTTGTTTAAATCTTGTAGGTGTGTTCTTTTCAGCCAATCAAAAACTTTACCAGAATTTCGGTAAGCCTCGTTTTGGCGTCACAAACGATAATACGTATCTTTACCAGACCCTCTGGGTGGTCGGAGATTTACGGAGACAGCCGAGGGTCTGGTTGAACGAGACTATAAGTCTCGTCACGTGACTCGCGAGATTTTACGATAATTTTCAATTCCTCGCACATGGTCATGGTGAATGTGTATTGAGTTCAGCATGTTTCTGGTTTACACACAGCTTTCAGGGGGAAATTAAATAGTTTTACAAAGCCGAAGGGTTGTACGATTTACGATGTATGAATTTCATGTCATAAGAAATTGGGTGCGAGCGTCCACCAGGAATATTTCGATCGAAATACAGGTAAACAAATCAGAGAGTGTCATCCGTTTCTTGTTTATTTTGAGGGAAAATGAAGTGTTTTATTCTTAACCGAATGAAATAGTTTCAAAATTATCTTTTGCCTTAATTTGTTAACAGATTTCTCTTGAATCCGAGATGTTATTCATCAGCTGATTATAGAGGAGGAGTTTTGTCATTGGTGGGAACCAACGTCATATTTATGATATTGTGGCTGCATCACTTTTGTTTGGGTAATTTTTTAATATACTTTTTATGCCCCCGTAAACGAAGTTTCGGGGGTAATTAGTTTTTGTCGTGTCCGTCTGTCTCTCTGTTTGTCCGCAAAAACTTTCACAATGCCAATAACTTTTGATTTAGTGGAGCTATGACTTTCATATTTCATATATATATTCCTTGTGTAAAGACCTTTCTTTGGGTACCACCAAATTTGACCTTTTGACCTTGACCTTGGAGTTTGACCCACTTTAAAAATACAACATTGACAGAAATTTTTGAAGGGTTAGGACTAGGGCATTCATACTTCACAAATTTAATCCTTGTGACAAGACCTTTCATTTGATTTCAAGAACCTTGACCATCTGACCTTGACCTTGGTGTTTGAGCTACTTTTACCAAACTTTAACCTTGACCATAACTTTTGAATAGTTGGGGCTAGAGCTTTCATATTTCACATGTGTAATCCTTGTGACAATACCTTTCATTGGATATCAAGAATCTTGACCCTTTGACCTTGACCTTAAAGTTTGACCTACTTTTTACAAACTTTAACCTTGGCCATAACTTTTGAACGGTAAGGGCCAGTGCTTTCATACTTCCCATACATAATCTTTGAGACAAGGCCTTTCTTTAGAACACAACAACCTTGACCCTTTGACCTTGACCCGGAATTTGTCCTATCTTTTAAGATGTTAACATTGGTCATAACCCTGGAGCAGGTGTAGTTAGTGTTTACATTTCTCATCTCTTGTGAAAAGACCTTACTTTGGTACGAATTAACATATTTGATTTGCATTTGAGAAAGCTTAACTGTCACTAAATTGCCGTACGGGGGCTTCAGTGTTTCACAAACACATCTTGTTTTTCAGTAAATTTTAACCTGCTTTGTATTAGTGGATTATTTTTTTGAGCATTAAATGTTTGTAGCAATTTAGATCTATTTCACAAGGATAAGATGTTCATATATTTTGCCATCTCTCTGCATTAAATAAAATTTAGATGACCATATTTCTCACTTTAGAGAGTATGTTTCCTGTTTATAGAACATGGTTTATGGATTTTGGTAAATTTTTCTGTCTGTTCAAATTCGCCTGCATGGCACAGTGGTTAGAGTGTCTGCTCAAGTAGAGTCGCGAAATAAGGTGTTGATCCTTACATCATGAGTTTGAATCCCACTGTGGGATGTGGAGACCTGTCCATGGGATGATACAGTATGACTGTGGCCCCTTGTTGCAGTAGGTCAGGTGTTGGCACAAAAAAGATCCCTTCCTGCTCAATCAGTCAATGGCCCTGAGTGCTGAGTATAGGTCATTAGGACAAAATTTGCAGCTCTCCACTGTCGTTTCCATATGAGTGAAAAATTCTTGAGAGGAACGATAAACAATAAACAATCAATCTGTCTGTTCAATTTATTCACTGATATTACACAACTGTATACACTAAAACTTATTTATAGCAGCGAGGTACAAGAGAACCAGTAACACAGATAAAAGATGCAGTTCCTAAGAGATCCAAAGTCAGCAGCACCTAAGACCAAACTGACTTTGAATTATCAGCATCCAAAACAATGCAAACTAGTGCTAATTGTAACGGGGACCGTTACAGATGTTCCCCAAACGCTCCCAACTCCCTTTTGGTGACATATTCCCCTTTATCTCTATTAAATAAAAAATACTTTATGGAATTTAGACTTAATCAAGGTCTTCCCGAAAAAAAAAAAATTAAAAATAGGCATTGCACGCGTGTTCATGTGCGTAACGACCATATTATCTTGTCTACACTATCTAAAATTTTAATATACTTAATATCAAAGCATTTAATCCAGAAGCATTAAAAATGCACACATTCAAGTGTATTTTTAAATTTTACTTATTTCACGAGCTATGCACGGACTTGCACGCACGTGCAAGCACGTGCATAATGACTTCACCTTCTTGTACGAGTCTTATATTTATCTATGTTCTAAATCCCATCCTGTTTGGTTGAAAAACAAGGGAGTTATAGCCATTTGAATTTTCAGCCAATCAGATTGCAGCACACATGTTTGCACGTGATTTCATAATTTTTTTATCTTCATCGTATTGAAAGGATGTCAAAATGATTGACTATATTTTAAAATTCCAAATATTTTGTCAAAAAACAAAGGAGATATAGCCATTTAAAGTTTCAGCCAATCAGATTGCAGCACACCTGCATGCGCGTGATTTCATTAATTTTTTTCTGTATCATATTTTAGTATATTCTTATGCATGACTATGTTTTAAATTTCAAAGCATTTCGTCAAAAAACAAAGGAGATATAGCCATTTAAAATTTCAGCCAATCAGATTACAGCACACGCAGATGCGCATGCTTTCATGAAAATTTTTATATATCATGCTGTAGATCTTCATAATATAGGACTATGTTCAAAATTTCAAAAGATTATGACAAGAAACAAAAAAGATATTGAGACTTTAGTTTCAGCAAATCAGAGGGAAGCACACGTGCATGCGCGTGAGATCTTGCCATATTGACCACGTCATCTTATTTATACTACTAATATATCCTTATATTATGAGTTTCAAAACATTTCATCAAAAAATAGAAAAGTTACGGTAGGATTCAATATATTGGTCATTTCACGTGTTGCACGTGCCCGCACTTGCAAGCACGTGCGCGCAAAATGACCTTCGTTCGGCAACTCTACATAACATGCCTACTAACCCTAAAAACATTTTACCTTAGTCGGATGTGTAGTTAACAAGATCACTCGTGGACAAAATTTTCCCAGGAAGAAGAAAAATAATAATAATAATAAGAAACAGAGTAAAAACAATATGTTCCCCAACTTCGTTTGGGGAACATAATCAAATACAGGTATGAAATTGATGCAAATTAAGTTTCAACCAAACTTGATGCAACAAATAAGTCTAAGACAAATATAAAATTTATTTTTTATAAGACATAGCATATCAAAATGACTAATATACTAGTCAACAACTGGCCAGCTTTAAAAATATATTTGTTTGATGTACTCCTACCCACTTTTATCAAGGTTGGCAGGTAGGTTGGTAGGTACCGGTAGTTTTTTTATGCCCCACCATGATTATGGCCTGGGCATATAGTGTTTGTCATGACTGTCTTCTGTCTTTCTGTCCATGCGTCACACTTTGCGTTTAGCTCAGTTCAAAGCCCAGTTTCAAAGAAACTATACAGGATATTTCATCAAACTTTGCTGATAGATATTGATAAGAGCTATGCAACTGCATCAACATTTTCTGTCCTTGACCTTTCCTTTGACCTTGACCTCACTTTTCTTAAATTAGTGTTTAACTTAGTTTTAAACATACCATTCAAGATGGTGTTACAGCAAAACTCGGTTATAACAAAGTTGCTGGGACCTATGAAATTACTTCGCTATATCCATAATTCATTATAATCATATAAGAAATTCATTGAAATTTTATAGCTGGGAATCCAAGATGACTTCGCTATACCCAAGAATTCGCAATATTTGTTCGTACGAAACGAGATTTACTGTATCAAACTTACCATACTGATGAGAGCTTTTCAACTGAAACAAACATTTTTTGTCCTTGGCCTTTCTTTTGACTTTGGCCTCAATTTTCCTAAGTTAGTGTCAAACTTCATATGGTGATGCATTCTGATGTAAGCAATTCAACTGCATCAACATGACATTGACCTTTTATTTGACCTTGACCTCACATCTCTGAAATTGGTGTCAAACTTCATATGCTGATACATACTGATGTAAGCAATTCAACTGTAACATTTTTCAAGATATTCTGAACAAATTTCATACAAATTTTCATTTTGCATGACTAATATACCCTTGGCGGGCATTCCTGTCCTGTGGACATATTTCTAGTTTTTTTTTTCTTATGTCTTACTGCATTGAATAAATTGATAACTGTCATATTTAAAACCACAGACTCAAAAATCTGTTAATGTTTTCATTTAGTTACAAAGACTTTGTATTTATAAATTAAAAAGCATCCTAAAAAAAATATGATACCTTATCTTTAAAACATCTATGGAAATTAAGGGGGGTGTTAAAAAATTTTAAGTGCCCCCAAAGAATGCAAATGGGTAGGGGCTATTTGAACAGGTCGGTCAGAGTACATCAAACAAATCATTTTTTTTATTGTTGGCCTAGGAAGGGTGCCCTAAATATGAAAATGCAACAAATATTTTTAAATAAAAAGATTTTAAATGAAAATATTTTTTATGTATAAAAAGGACAATTTTTATTCTGATTTTCTTGTAAAATCATTGATAAAATTTAATGAAGAAAGTTAAGATTTGTAAATGGATATTTGTAAGATTTATAACTCATTATTTGTCAGGCACCTTAGTCCTACATCATTATCAGTTGCACATACAACTATGGCCTATGTAATAATTCAATATTACAGAAGCTTGCTAAATTACAGGTTTTGTCTGTACATCTGGCAATCTTGGGGCAATACTGGATGGTTTTAACTAAGAACTGATCCAGCATGAAGACCAGCCATGTGCCTCACCTGTCATGACATTATTAAAGGTAAGTGTCCCTATAAGCAAAGAATCTGACAAAGCAAAACCTTCATCTTAAAAGATTTACATTTAATACTTATTTGATTGGTAGTTTTAATTATTTTTTTTTCTTCTACGCAGCCTTTTATTTAGCATTTCTGAGTACTGCATGGTATATGATTGCCATACTTTCCAAAAAATTTTTTTGAAATGCTTTATTTTGAAGCATTTTCCATATCCATATATACACTGTACAAACACAAGACAATTTTCACTCACTCACCACCACAATTGCACACACTCACACAATGCACTTTCTAAAATTAAAAATAATGAGATGTTTGTAAAATACTTATGCCCCCCTCCCCCCACATTGGAATTTTTTATCTAAGTCCAAAAAGGCATTACTCTGTCAAAAATGGTGCAAGGATACCCAAAAGAGAACTTGACCTAGATATTCCTGATCATCTGATAAATCTGTATACTAAATTGCATTTCACTATGTGCAACCCCTGCAAAGGAAATGAACAGAAACTGCAAGTAATTGGAATTTTTCTAAAGCCAAGGGGTATAACTCTGTCAAAAATGGCGCGATGATCATACCCAAAACAGAACTTGACCTAGATATTCATCTGATATACCTGTAAGGCTGTATACCAAATTTCATTTCAGTGCAATGGTTGTGAAGAAAATGAATGGAAACTAAATGGACTGACAGACAGCAGCAAAGCAATATGCCCTCCTTTCTTCAAGGGGGGGGGGGGGGCATAATAAATGTACATACATGTATATGTAAACATATGACAGTTAAACATACAATTTATCCAAAAACAAAACAGATGTACCCAAATGTGTAGATATAAATTAACAAAGAATTACAATTTTGATTTTTGCATCACTAATGTTGTACACATTATCATACAGGACCCATTTACTGAGTATTTTGTCCTTAACTTTTTCACAACAATTTTCTATGTTTCTGTAATACTTGAATAACTTTACTGCATCAATAAATAATGGTTTACTATCTTGTGATCTTGAATAGTAAATAAATTTTTTTGCAACTAATAAAAGAAAATTTTCTAAACAACTTCCTTCTATAGTAACAAGTAAAACAGTTCTTTTGGATATTTTGTAATCTTTTTCAATGACACTAAACCTTTGTACAAATTGATTCCAAAATTCAGTCACATTAATATACACAATCATAAAATAAGTGAATTATTGTCTATTGTTTATATCCTGTTTCTATGTCTGTTTGTCTTTTGTCAACTTTAACCTCCACCATAACTTTTGAACCATGAGAGATAGACTTCATATTTAATATGCCTACTCCACTAATTAAATTCTTTCAAAAGACACCAAAGTCAATGACCTTGTGACCTTGACTGTGACCTATATGCTAAAAATAGCTTTTTTTTTAACTTTCGCCTTAACTTTTTATACATTTAAGATAGAGAAATCATATTTGGAATGCCTTCTTTATTAATTATGCTCTTTCAAATGACACCAAGGCCAGTGAACTTTTGACCTTTAATGTGACTTTAATGCTATAAATACCATTTTGAACTTTCACCATACCTTTTGTACCGTAAAAGATAGAGACTTCATATTTGATTTGCATACTCCACTAATTAAGCTCTTTCAAATGACACCAAGGCCAATGACCTTGTGACCTTGACTATGACCTATATGCTTAAAAAAACTTGTTTGAATTTGTTGCCGCCTGGCGCATAGTGTTTCACAAACACATCTTGTTTTGAAGTAGTTTTAATATTTGAATTTCTGTAGAATTTTATGTTACATATAAAAACCAAAAATTTTTAAAATGAAAATCATTTTTATTTCAGTACTTTATGACAGTGGGATGATGGAATATTGAAGAATGGACATGGCTCTATATTACTGCATCAGAGATCAATCCAGGTTTACTTATAAATCATAGAAAAACACTTAAACAGTCAAGCATCATTTGAAGCTACATGTGTCACCGCTTTAACAATATGCCTGCTTATATAACCAAGAAAGCACAGTGACCAGTTGTACCTATGATGTCGGACAAGATCCCGAAAAAACTTCCAGTACACTCATCACTACCTGCAAAGAATTGAAAATTCTAAATGACTTGTATCAACACTTTTGTACTTCATCTGACTTGTATTTTCAATACTCATTAGCTTTTAGCTTCCTGCAAACAAAATTTCATAAGTACTAACTTGCAGGTGTAATATATTTGAAACAGTTTGCTTGTCCCAAAGGAAATTCTGCCAATTAGCAGTGGCATGAGCAGTTGATTGATGTCACAGTTCCACCGGCAAAGTATTTGTAGCTGAATGGTGCCATGTAAAACACTTTTCACAAGAACATGGAAAACATCCTAAAAGTGAGGATCTACAAGAAATTAAGAGAATTAATACTTTCTTGAATATTTTCAATGTTATAAAATGCTTGTGTACATCCTTTATATATAAAACTAATTACGCATGTAACTACCAAATATACAAATTAAACTTCAATCCTTAAATTTGTTCTTAAGTTTATTTATATTGTATTAAAATAAGCATGCAATATTTGTCTTGTTATACTGAAGGATTCAATGTTAAGAAAATGTAGTTCATTGAAAAAATGTGCAACCATTCTGCGCAGTTAGCAATTTTCATGGAGAACCTATCGATGTGCATTTGCAATTGTTGGGATGACAGGCACACAGTAGAAGAATTGTACTTGTTAATAAATGTTTTTTACCAATCAAATTTCAAATTGATAATTTAATAAGAAAGCATATGACAAATTTAACTATCATTATGGCCCATTGATTCACCATGGTGTTTGAGCTTTTGTGGACTTGATACTTAACTAGTAAGTTTGAAATATTGAAGTAAAGAAAAGTGCAGCCCAAAAAATTATCCTGTACCTGATTTAAAATGCGTGCCATCCTTAACTACTTGGGAGTTGCCGCACTCTTCATGAGTGTAAGAATTATTGGATATGCCTCATTAACAGGTCTATACTGGTACATGGATGACACATTCAGTCGAAGCATTGTCCCTTTTTCAGTACCTCCTGGATCTCTGTAAAATATGACAAATGTAGATAAAATGTTCTACCATTGAATGATGAATGTCTTATGGACCCAGTGCAGACCTGTTTGGTGACAACATTGGATAAATTGGGGATTGTTCTAGCTAAGACAAATAAGAAAATTCCTATTTCTAATGCCTATTTTAAGAAAATAAAATGTCTTTCTCATAATTGTAAGAGTATTTGGGAACACGGGCACCTGAAGTATGGATGATACCCCCCTTTTTTTTGTTAAATTTAAAAAAAATATTAAAAAAAAAGGGGGGGGTATTATCCATACTTCAGGTGCCTGTGTTTGGGAAGGGGGTCATAAGGCTTTACAGTTAATATATTGAGCGTACATGTATGTCGTTTAACGTCCTACAGTTAATATTGAAGTTGAATATATACATCCCTGTTTACATGAAAGAAGTAATGTTGGACGTTTTTATTTTTGGAGTATTTATTAATTAAAAAAGAACATTAATTCTATCAGGATTATGTTTAATCGACGTAGTAATCAAGCCTGTATTCCCGTGATCGATGAAATTGGGTGCATGTAGGCCTATTTCGAATTTGTTTTTATTGACTTCGCATTCTATATCCGCGGCTCAGCTGTCCTGTGAGCTAAATAAATGAAATAAATATAATATGGAACCAATCTTTGGGGGACGTTTTGGTTTGAAATCCTGTTACTTTCGCTTAAAACAATAAAGCAATTAAACGTTGTTTACCTGTATCAATCAGTCCATTTTATCCTCTTCTTTTCCATAACCAGAAAACGAACGACTTAACAGACATTACTTCCTGTTTCGCTTTCGTTTTTAAAGGGAGAATTAGTTATTTTATTTTAAGGGTGATTGGAAAAGAGATATCTCTTTCATTAAAAGAGATATCTCTTTAGCTTAGAAAGATATCTTTTTTTGAAAATCTAAAGAGATATCTCTCTAATTAAGAGAGATATCTCTTTTAAACTTGTTAAAGAGATATCTCTCTAACTTTAAGAGATATCTCTCTCGTTTAAAGAGATATCTCTCTAGCTTATAAAGATATCTCTCTTACTAAAAGAGATATCTCTCTTTCAAGAAGAGATATCTCTTTTGTTGAAAGAGATATCTCTCTAAAGTATTAAGATATCTCTATTAGTCAAAGAGATATCTCTATAAGCTAAAGAGATATCTCCATAAGCTAAAGAGATATCTCTCTATGCTAGAGAGATATCTCTCATTTTGAAAGAAAAATTTATTTTACGAATAAATAGTAAAAGGGCTTGCCATAGAAATCAGGTGTCTAGGAGGAGTAAACATTTTCTGTTGACTGGCCACACCCGCCGTGAACCCTGTGTACCACCCAAGAAGAAGACTCTCCATTGTCAAATTCAGAAAATAAAAACAAAAGCTGAAATATTTGTATGGAAAAAGTTAGTTGAAGTACGACCCAGTGATAAGTTATATAACTTAGGGAAATTTGATTGTGGAAAAGCTGTAGTCATCTCGTTTGTCACACAGTTTAGCTGTTAGTTGGTCTTATCGTCTACAGTCATTAAAACATTTAAATATGAAACAAATATGGCAGACTCTAAGGTATCTTTTAGTGTTTTAGTTCTAGTTCACTGGGATACATTTAGTCGACACATGAAAGAAAGTAACTATTGTTAATTTAAGAAACGTCATCAATAAATGTAAATGTCGAGTTGAATGCCAAAGCAAGTGTTTTCTTCTTCTCATGAACAACATACTTAGATATTGTCAATCAGAAACTCAAGCATCTTATAATATCAAGTTGTTTGTACAATCAGAATATTGTTTAACAAAATAATTTTGGAAATGATCAATAAAAAGATAGGTAAATTTACGGACTCCATTTATGTTTAAAAAGCACCTGTAATGAGGGCGAGATTGTAGTTAGCCGCCCCCTCAGGAATGATAAATCTTAGATACAACGTCAAAAAAGATTTTAAACAATTAATTCGGACTGAAGGTTTTCTTAGACTATGACTGTGTTAAAATCGACTTCATTCTTGATGGTTTAATTCTGATCAGTTACGAACAACACTAAGTTTGTCAGCAGAGCAAAACGCTTTTACAATAACATTAGTCTTCTCAACGCAGGTCTTATGATCGACTGCGGTGTATTCTTCCAAACACTTACAATTCCAAGGAACCTTTGGACATTTTGAAATCAAAAGATTTTACAAAAATCAACAGCTTAAAAACTTACGACTTTTCAACTTTATACACTACCATTCCCGCGATAAATTAAAGTCCAGGCATTTTGATATCATTGACAGCTGCTTTTTCAATAAAAATGGAACTTGTAAATTTACTTGCCATTGGTCATTTGCAAAATTATTTTGTTACAAAAAAATTCTGATTGTACACACAAGTAAATGTTGTTTTTGGAAACCAGGTCTTCCAACAATCTACTGGAATTCCCATGGGTACTGTTAATAGCAGACCTATTTTTTTAGTCATATGAAGCAGAATTTGTGCAAAATCTTATGCGTGAAAAGAAGAAAACACTTGCTGTGGCCTTCAACTGGACATTTAGATATATCGACGACGTACTATCAATTAACAATGATAATTTCCATTCTTATGTCGATACGATATTTCCTAGTGAAGTTGAGATAAAAGATACCACCTATTCTGATACATTTGTTTCAAAGGATATTTTACTTGAAAAAAGACGGTAATGGTAATCTTATAACCAAGCTCTGTAATAAATATGATGACTACTTTACTATTGTCAACTTCCCTCACTTATGCAGCAATATATCTTCATCACCTGCAATACGGTTTTTATCTTTCAGCTGATTCGATACGCCAAAGCATGCTCAACGTATGAACAATTTCTAAAACGAGGTAAATTATTGACAAAGAAGTTGATGAAACAAGAATTGAGAAGTCTCGTTCAAAGTCATCGTTTCGTAAGTTCTATGGTCGATACAATGACATTGTCAGCAAATACAACTTATCATTAAGTCAATTGCTGACTGACGTTTGTCATACCATTTGTTAGTCCATTATTTATACACTGAATTGACGATGGATGTTTCCGTTATTTCCCGATCATGACAAGGAGCACACGGCGGGTGGGACCGGTCGGCAGGGGATGCTCACTCCTCCGTGGCACCTGATCTCACCTTTGATGTTTTGGAGGTCCAGTGTTTGCTCTGCTCCTATTTTGTATTGTTTTATAGACTTTTGATTTGTTCGTTAATCCAAATGTTCCAAAGCGAGAAACAAATATTTTTACGCGCATTTTTCGTCTGACTACTTTATTTAACTCTGGTTGTAAGTTAGATACTAGCTTTATTTTGAAAAAGTCGTTCATAATGAACGCAAGGATTTAGTTTATGTATGCAACGAAAGAACGTCTTTTCACCTTGGGGAAAAACATTCGGTCATTAACTATTGCTTCGAATAACACTATACTATACAGTTATGGAATGGGTACGAGGGAAATAGCAAATTTATGGTTCCCCGAGGGAGGAAACTATTTCCCGAGGCGGCGAAGCCGCCGAGGGAAATAGTTTCCTGCCGAGGGGAACCATAAATTTGCTATTTCCCGAGTTCCCATTCCATAACTGTTTTATTATACCGAAACAATCACAGGCGATTTAATTTTTTATGAGATATTTTGATCGACCTTCAAAAAAAAAATACTATGTAGGCTACAAATGCATGCGGTTTACAGATTGTACGATAAGTAATTCATCGTGTTCTAAAACAGAACAGTTATATATATTATTTTTAAAAAGTATTTTCACTGATATTTCGAAGAATTATCGTTGTCTTCATTTTGCTAGATATTCAAGTATGATTTTGGCTTCGCATGTCCATATGTTTTGACGTCATAGTTACATTGCTAATAACATGACGTCATAGACTCGCGATTCCTTGAACGCTTCGCCCACTGAACACTTTGACTGGTTTAAATTACTAATAAATATTCATGTGGGAGTAGTCCCAGGGAGTACCTCTGATTTTCCAGGGAGTAGTCCTCAGCTGATTGAAGTAGTCTCTTTTCGAGGAAATAGACATTTTTAAGGTATTAATTTTATATAGAGTAATTACAGTAGAGGTATAATAATATGTACTAAAGCATGTAAAGAGTATCATGGAGGTAAAGCCTTTCCTTTCTGTTATTGCCTGTTCAGTATATTTTTGAGTGTTACCGTCCAACTCAGTTGCTTAAACTTCGTCGTAACTTGACATTCCAGACGCTAGAAGCTTCTTGTTATTCCTTTCTGATTCGTCATCATTTTCACCCTCAAATACTACGTCTGTATGACTTATCTAACTGGTTACTGGAAACTAATAATACAACTAAATAGAACTTTCTGATTACCAAAAGTGGCTATCAGAAACAGAAAATCTATTTACACGTTCAACTGTCAGTTGTCTGTTGATTTTTCGAATTGTATACAACAACAAAGTTACCATTCATAAGATATCTAAGAGGCTGAGCTATCATCTTCATTCTGAGCAGCAAATTGACCAAATTAACGACCAAATTTAGTGCAGTCATACGGAAAATAGTGCAAAGCAAATAGGTGCTTAACGCAGGGCTTCGAGAAAGCCTCAATCACTTGAAAATTGAAATATGGTAATGGGTAGAATTAGCCGTTCTGTTTTCAGTGAGAGGGAAAGGTGAGAGGGACCTTGGAAGATCTCAGTAGACACGTTTGGAACAAAAGAGCCCTCGGTCTATAGACCGACTCAGTAACGGCGTTACTACTTCATTGAGCAAATGGAATTATTGTCGCTAAGCGATGCCAAATTGAAAAATGCCATTTTACTTGGAAAACTACTTCAAGTTGTAAATTGACCAAATTAGACGTCAAGGGGTGTAAAATAGAGTTTAAAGCTGAAAATTAATTTTACGATTGCGATGTGATTCTAAATTCAATTTCAAAGATAGCACGAACTCATCTGGGTCTTAGTCGTTGGAGGGTGAATTTCAATTATGGACGTTTTCTCATGGAGTCTTTAAAGTACATTTTAGTCACAAAAATCCTTTTGAATGTAATTAAGGTATTATAAAAGATGAGATGACAGTGTTGGTAATATACTGAACGAAATGAAAATAAATGTGCATGAAAAAGTTGAACATAATCTTATGTTGGGAACATGTAACTTTGAAAATCTATCGAACGAGGGCTTTGTACAATGAAGCGCATTGAAGTGGTAAAATTTTCTGCTTGGATGGAACGTTTTGAGCTATCTTCAGACACGCCCATTTCTTTAGAAAAGAAAAATCGGTCAAATGATTCAATCGAATACCTGTAGAACAGGTATTTCATAAATATAACATCCAATGAAATTGACGGTCTGCATCGAGTTAGCACGTGTTCGACTGATACATGTGCTATGCTAACTCCAATAAACATGATAAAATCATAATTATGTACAAAATCGTTGCAATGCGTGTTTTACATAAGCGGGAACTCTATACATAGCTCTTTCTTATTTAAAAATCTTCATTTCAGTGTAACTCATGTTGCTTGTCGCGGAAAGTGTAGTGTCCTAAAACATTACGACGAATATTCCTTTCTCGTTTCTAAAGAAATGGGCGTGTCGTTATGTTATAATTGACGTTCAAAACATGACTCAGAACGTCTCGTCCAAATGATAAATTTTACCACTTCAATGCGCTTCATTGTATACACCTTTCAAAAGGTAAATGATATTAGCATCGTATTTTACATACAATATTTTTACCGGTTTACATGCTTTGACCGTACGATGCTTGATGTACAAGTATATAAGTGCTTCTATGTTTTCATAAGATTTAGAAAAAAACAATAACATACAGTACATGTATTTCAGAATTCCATGAGTATTATTCAATAAACCGACGGTCTTACGGTCTTAGTGCAGTTTGCTTAAAAGATGGATATTTGTCAGAATATTTCAATAGAAATAAGGTACTAGAATAGTGTATGAAAAATGCAGCGAAGATGAAAAATGTCCTTCAAGCGGAATTCTACATTTCTTAAATGGTCTTGCAGACTTTAGAAAACGCTTCAAAAGGTTCGTCTGAATACCTTGCCTATTGCTCAAATAACTAATAGGAAACATTGTTTCAAAATCATTACAGGTGCCGTTAATATAGTTAATAATGAGGACCTTAGATCACTAATTTTAAAAGGTCCTAGATATAGGGAACACCGATCCTTCAACTGGCGTCGGAATTTTATAAATATTATGGATTCTGTTGAAAATTACGCCAGATGATGGGCCAGATATGAAAAAGAAGACGTTGACACCTTGTCAGAATGGATTAAATGTATCAGATCCATGTTAAAGTCGCGTATTAAAAGACTGAGGGGCAATATGAAAACCAGATATCCTTCTGTATTCAATAATCTAGAAAGGAAAAAAGAATTAGATAGATTACATGATCAGTACGTTCTGGTCCCTGCCGACAAAGCAGGTAACAACATTGTATTCTTTTGTAAGGCTTATTATATAAATTGTATTTTAGAAGAACTTGGATTTAATTTTACAAATGGTAATCCTACTTATACTCATACTTCCCTTTCTAAGGAAGAAATTCTTCAAAATCATATGTCAGTTTCAAATATTTTTAATCTTCCACACAGCCAAAATGAATTTGAACTACCCTATATATATTGGATTCCAAAACTTCATAAAAATCCTTACAACAAAGATACATTGCGGGTTCCAGTAAATGTTCAACCAAGCTTCTTTCGTTACTTCTCACTAAGATATTGACAGTAGTGAAGGAAAAACTTCAAGACAACTGTGCAACAATATATTCAAGAAGTGGTGTGAATCAGATGTGGGTACTCAAAAATCAACAGCTTAAAACTTTACATTTTTTTCAACTTTATACGCAGTCATTCCCCACGATAAATTAAAGTCCAGGCTTTTTGATATAATTGAGAACTGATTTTTCGATAAAAATGAAACTCGTAAATTTACTTACCTGGTCTTTGGTCATTTGCAAAACTATTTTGTTAAAACACATTCTGATTGCACACACAAGTACTAGTACTCTGAAGTTGACATAAAAAGATGCTTGAGTTTCTGATTGACAATATCTACGTATGTGGTTTTTGGAGACCAGGTATACCAACAATCTATTGAAATTCCCATGGGTACCAATTGCGCTCCGTTATTAGCAGACCTATTTCTATATTCATATGAAGCAGAATTATTGCAAAGCTTATGCATGAAAAGAAGAAAACACTTGCTGAGGCCTTCAACTCGACATTTAGATATATCGACGACGTATTATCAATTAACAATGGTCATTTCCATTCCTAGTCGATACGATTTATCCTGGTGAACTTGAGATAAAAGATACCACAGATTCTGACACATCTTTTTCATACTTGGATATTTTACTTGAAAAAGACGTTAATGGTAATCTAACAACCAAGCTCAATGATAAACCTGATGACTTTAACTTTTCTATCGTCAACTTCCCTCACTTATGCAGCAATATACCTTCATCAACAGTCTCATTTAAAGTCATTATTTCGTAAAAACTATGGTCGATACAATGACCTTGTCAGCAAATACAATTTATCATTGAGACAAATGCTGAATGACGTTTTTCATACTAATTGTTAGTACATGATTTATACACTGACTTGACGACGGATTTTTCCCTTATTTCCCAATCATGACAAGGAGCACACGGCGTGTATGACCGGTCAGCAGGGGATGCTCACTCCTCCATGGCACCTGATCCCACCTCTCATGTTTTGGAGATCAGTGTCTGCTCTGATTTTATTTTTTATTCTTTTATGGACTTTGATATTGAATACTGTTCGTTATCTCCATATCCTTCCATATGTCAGTTTTAAATATTTTTGATATTCCCAATAACCAAAATGAATTTGAATTACCATATCTATATTGGATTCGGAAACTTCACAAAAATCCTTACAAACAAAGATATATTGCGGGTTCCAGTAAATGTTCTACTAAGCCTCTTTCTTTACATATTAAAATATTGACGGTTGTGAAAAAGAAACTCCAGGAGTACTATGCAACAATACATTCGAGAAGTGATCTAAATCACATGTGGATGTCTAAAAATTCCAAGGTACGTTTGTTGGAAAATTTGAAATACATTTCAACATTATTTTTGGCATTATTGACAGCTGCTATTTCAATAAAAATAAAATCGTAAATTTACATACTTTGTCATGGGTTATATGCAAAATTATTTTGCTTAAATCATTCTGACTGTATGCACGCTACTACTCTAAGTTGATATTTAAAAGATGGTTAACTTTCTGTTTGACAATATCTATGTGGTTTTTGGAGACTAGATCTTCCAACAATCTATTGGAATTCCCATGGATGCCAACTGCACCCCGTTATAAACAGGCCTAATTTTGTATTCATATGAAACGGATTTTGTTCAACGGTTATACGTTAAAAAAGAAAACATGTTGTTGACTTAATTAGACGATGTATTCTTAATTGGCAATCAACAATGGTTATTTCCATCCATATAGACACTTAAAATAAGATCGATTCTACAGAGACTGACACATCTATTTTATGTTTTGATATTTTACAAGTAAAAAAAAATATGGTTATCTAACATTTTTTTCATGACAAACGTGATGATCTGAAATTTTTAATCGTCAGATTGACTAACAGCAATATGCCCTTATCAGCTGCATACGGAGTTTCTATCTCTCAGTTTATTCGATACGCTAGAGCATGCTCTGTGTATGAACAATTTCTAAAACGAGGCAAGTCATTGACAACAGTTTGATAAAACAAGAATATCAACAGTTCGTTTAATGTCATCATTTCGTAAGTTCTTTGGTCGATACAATGACCTTGACAGTAAATACAATTTATCATTGAGTCAAATGCTGACTGACGTTTTTCATACTAATAGTTAGTCCATTATTTACACTCTGAAGTGTCCGCGGATTTGCCCGTTATTTCCCGATGTTGAAAAGGGGCATACAACAGGTACATGCAGAACAAGTTGGCGGAGGATGCTTAATCCTCCATGACACCTATTCATTTCAGAAGTCCCTGATTGCTCTGCTACTTATTTGTATAATTTAAAATGGACGCTTAAGCTTTAAAACTGTTAGTTATCTCCATATATACAGTATATTTCATTGTACATTATTGTCATCATAATGTCAGGACCTTCTGATTCTGCATGTCTGTTCGAAAAGGTTGAGAGTATTTAGACATCGAACGACCTCGACATGTTAGTAGGCATTGGTAAGTTCTAACATATGGAGTTGGATTGCATTCTTTTGACAACTGTGTTAAATTACACTTCCGACTTTATCTGTTCATAAACGATATTACCTGTGTTGTAATCTTCAAAATCTTATTTTTTTAAATCTTGTTAATATAAATTCTAGCATCTAGATGATAAATTTCTTCAAGTCTAAAGAATGATTCACCTACATTTCCAAGCATGCAAAATGCATATTGCGCAGAAAAAATGTCCAGATTTGTAAAATATCATCTTTAAATATTTCTTAATATAGGTTTACAGCATATTCTTCCAATACTTTCTTAGCCAAGAAAACTTGGTGCATAATTCTAAAGACTTTGTGTTTTAATAGCAATCACAGTTGTCTTGCCATTTTATAACAATCATATACCAATTTGTTGAAAGTGGTTAGTACACGTGGAATTCTTTATTTTCCCCCTATATGTATTCCATCATACTGTATAGATAAAAATGCAAAATCAAATTACTGGTAATCAAGCCCAAAATCTTACCAATATCTGATTTGGAATCATATTATATGTAAATGTTTAAAAAAATATATAGTTTATATACACCTTTGGTTGGTTCTAGAAAAAATGAAAAAGAATCTATCCAGGCAAATTATACTCTGTAGTGCGCTGGTGTAGAAGCTAAGGAGATTATTTTGCTAAAGGAAACCGGGTAATTTAATGTATACCTATTTAAATTAGGTCTGTTTAGCGTCATGGGCGGTGTCAATTCTGACGCTTGATGAATCCCACTGGCCCCTAGTCCATTCTGACGTGGCTCAGAACGGCGATAATTCACTTATAACAACGAGACGCCTCGGTATTAATTCAATAGTAAAACACTATTCCTCATTTAGTCCCCTGCTTTAACCAAATATACACCATAATTTGGCGCTCTGGAAGACAAATTTGTCACATTTTGCTGGCAAAATTGGTTAATTGGCCGACCAGAGCTTCAAATTTGTCGGTGTAATTTATTAAAGTTGTAGGAAAGTAATTGAAATTGTCTCATTTTGCCATATAATGTATGGGTTTACTGTGCATAATGAAGTTAGACAGCTTAATTAGTTCTAGAATCTCAGATCATCGAAGGTACTTGAATTATTTATTTTATAGTCAATCATCTCTTGTGCGCCTTTCCGTCGTTTTTCGGAATACATCCTAGTTTTTCATAGTATGTGTCGACTTTTAATTGATTTATCTTTTTCAGTAGAGAAACTAATTCAATAATATATTATGAGTCTACGACAAAAAACAAGTGGTCACCGCGGGGCGCCACCTGTAACGAAGAACTAACACCCCATGAAATGCCCGGATAGAATGGGAGCACCTGGTCTTTTTATAGCATGATTTCTAATGACCTTTAGTTCCAGCCACGTTTATGAGAGTAATACACAATTTGGCGAAGAAGACAAAGCAATGAAGTCGGCTAATGACACAACATGAAATGAGAATGCATTATTGACCATAGATCTCAATTTAATGCTCCTTGTGCTGTAAAATTCCAAATGTCACAAATCACAAACTCCATAATTGATAACATCTTTCCATAATCGTGTTGCTGTGAACAATTATATCTTCTGTCTG